>NC_049979.1:34431539-34440402 GCF_000003815.2 Branchiostoma floridae | reverse complement strand
GAATCGTGCCGGAGGGAGAGGACCGTCGACTGTAGGTAGCCGCCACATCGATTGTAAAGTTTGCCCGGTGTTTTGTAGGGATGCCAGAGGAAGGAAGTGTCGAACCTGACGTCTGGAGGCGGGATGGTGCAGTCCCTTCCCTCCGCCAACATGGTCCAGAAGTCCGCTGGTGTGTGGACTCCGCCGGGGTAGCGACAACCGATGCCGACTATCGCTACCTTTTCATCCATAGCTGGAACACTTGTGAAATGTTCCTTGTTAAATAAGTCAATGTGTTTCTAAAACTCTTGAAAGAAAACCACACTGACAGACCGGTCCCTCATTTTCAATCTTAACCGATCTGTTCGTCCATTCAGTGCGGGGGCTAGGTTACATCTGGGTGTCGGCGTGGTAGCCCCACGAAAATAGATATGCTGATGTCAGGTGGTGGGCGGAAACTACGAAGCATTCTAGCCAATAGTGTTACTTGTCACATACAAAATGTGTAAAACTAAAACTACGAGGGGTCTTCCATTTTAGAAATGTGGGGGTCTGACAACGTGTCTCCCCACCCCCCACAGCCTAATTTGACACCCTCAATTAAGTTCCAAACATTCAATTATCCAGACAACGTGATATGTCTGTCTTGATACAAACATCACGGCACATTTCTTTGTATTTACTTTATATACACAGGATCTCTTCCCCGTGAGTGATTCGGTGGAATAGTCCGAAACTTTATGATTATTCTCCCACAGGTCGTAAGGTATGACACGTGATTGATTTATTTACTCAGGCAATATATCACTGCCTGTGTACCTACCTGCCTAGTCCTTTGACCTCCAGGTCAATGATGGGGACAACGTGTACTCCATGTCAAAGTGACAGGTGTACAGCCTTCACTTCCTTCGGCCCTGGAAGCGTGTTTTGGGTAAAATGAAAACGGCGCAGTATCACATAGACAGGCTCTTCAGTCTCCATGGAAGACTGGTGGCAAGAAGGCCTGTCCCTTTCCTGATAGGATCGCTTTTAGTTGCCGTCATTTTGGGGGTCGGATTCGTGTTTATTCAAGCAGAATGGGACATTGTCTACTTGTTCAGCCCTGAAAATGGACGCGCGAGCCAAGATCAAGCAGCCATCCGTCGCTGTTTTCCTACCAACTATTCCGATTTTTTACCGGATAGACAGACCAACGTAGGTAACTTCGGCAAGATAATCATTGCAACAAGTGACACCGGTAACCTGCTGAACTGTGAACTTGCAAGACAGGTACAAACCATCCACCAAGCGATAGTGGCGATGCCTGTTACTGTTGGTGAACAGACTCTAACCTACGAGGATCTGTGCGCGAGGAGAGGCCAAACATGCGTCTATCCCCCTTTAGTGGACATAGTTAGGCAGCAATGTCAGGCGGATGTCGGGACGGTGAACATCACATTCCCGATAGCGAGATGCTGCGAGAACGTTTCCGTGTTTCTCGGCCATCAGATTGGCGGGGTTGACTATCTCCCAGACGGACGAACACTCAAACGAGCGAGATCTTTTCAGCTGTCTTATCATCTCCAGCCAGATGACGGAGGCACAGCTGAAGCATGGGAGCAAACATTCACCCGTAAAATGTTAGAACTTTCCAAAGAAAACATTACAGCGGTCCCTTTGACTTCCAGAACACTTGAAACAGACATTATTGACACGAGTGCTACCGTTGTGCGCCGGTTTGCATTGATGTTCTTACTTGTCAGTATCGTGTGTTCTGTATCGTTAAGCGCAGACTGGGTCCGGGGAAAAGTGTTGGTTGGACTGTCCAGTCTTCTGACCCTGGGCCTGGCTTTCCTGTCGACGTTCGGACTTCTGTTGTGGCTAGGGTTCAAGTTCATCCCTCCCATCGGCCTGATCTCTTTCCCCATGCTAGGTGAGAAGTATACTTACATCGCAGCATGGTTTCCTTTTGTAATTGCTTAAGATCCCCAATGGTTTGCAATTTGGAGCAATATATGGCTTATGATACGTCTACATATAAAGTCTTATTTCATACTTATTTCCATACACTATTTCCTCAACTCCAAGTTTTAAATCCTTTTTCTAAAGGCTACGCCAATTGTACATAATCTGTGTCTAATGATGTTCAGCATTACCTAACCTATACGCGTCATGACTATGACTTTGTTTATTATTTGCCTCCAAGGTATTGTCTATGCTATCATACAATAAAGTCTCATCGATTAGGCAAATTAAGTCTGATTCCTATCCGCTAATGCTCCTCCCTACCCAGGTCACTTGTATGATGCTGATATACATTCTGTCTATACTTATATTAAATTATCTTTGTATGTTACAGATGCACTATATGAAATTTGGGCCCCGAAATTGAAAGTATCCTCGAGTAAAAATGACCTATACAATAACTTTCTAGCATATTTGCATAATTTGCATTGTTTCGTATTTCTGGTGTTTGTGAACTATTTTTGCATGGCGGTTTATAGGGTCTAGGTTTGTGAGGCTACACAAGGCTCGCTGAGTGAGAAATACCATCTCAAACTAGACCTCCTAATGTTTGTAATCAACAAAATGCCCGGGGTGTGGTAATCAGTGGTCAGTCATACTTTATTTTGTATCAACAAGTTGAGGTCATATTTCCTTCAAAACTGCAGGCAATCTTAAAAGATGTGGTAGAACTATGGTGTAACTGTCAACCAACAGGCACCCCCACTTGGCAGTCAGTCTGATAAGAATGACATAAGGCAATGGTCAGCCATTTGTGGTTAGATGGTAAAAAGATGCTGCTGCTTCTCTCACTGAACATTGCTATACAATGCTATAGGATTGAGTTAACTTTAATGAAAAGAAATGGTAAAATATACTTTCTGTATTGTCCTAATGTCACATCTTTCCCCACAAATCAAAATCAAAATCAATTCATCTCTACTTGGCTTATCCTGTTTCAAAGTCTAAAACAAGAACATCACTGCAGTTTCAAACAAAGCAGTGAGGAAACCCAAACGCAGGGTACCATCAAAAATCGTGACCATGGCATGTTCAAAGCAAAAGACACAAAGCTCCGCTGCAGTGCCAAAGAAAGCTGCTAGCCCATGGCAATTCATTTAGAGCATTTCAATTTATGCTGTTAAACAGTCAGCTGCAAAACCGCGTTTGCGAAAACTTTACCCTCTTGGCAAAGGTAATAGTAGCGTCATTATGATCAATTGCTTAGAATCTTGTGTATTCCAGTGGTTAGCGACCCCGCCTCTGGACCAAGAAGTCATGAGTTCGAATTCCGGCTGTGTCGCTCACCTAACATGCACGCTGCTGGAAAGGGTTACAGCCCTTAGGACTCCACTGTTGTTCATACTGTGTCTGAAAGCGGAGCTAGGTAAAATGATCTACAGGCGGTATAACGAACCTGTATGTACTGTACATAGCGTCTAGTTTCTGTCATGACTAGTGGAAAATATGGCCAACTGTTCCTTCAGTTCATTCGAGCTAAACTGGTTCTAGATCACTTGCACTTTTACTTTTGCTTGTACTTTTGTCCAGGACTTGAAGCGGCAAACAGACTTCACCTGGCCACATCGTGGTGGCGGACAGACGAGACCGCGGCGGTACCAGAGCGCCTGGGGCGGACTCTCCGCGAGACCGGGGTGCCCATGACCTGTA
Organism: Branchiostoma floridae; assembly: GCF_000003815.2. Lineage (NCBI taxonomy): Eukaryota > Metazoa > Chordata > Leptocardii > Amphioxiformes > Branchiostomatidae > Branchiostoma > Branchiostoma floridae. The sequence goes on along the minus strand of NC_049979.1, from coordinate 34,436,769 downwards.
CTGCAGTCGCGCTGGCGGTCACGTACGGAGTCAGCAGTGTTACAGACTTTCCAGGGTTAAGAACCTTCTTCATTTTCTCAGCTCTTGTGACTGTCTTCCTTCTCCTGTACCAGTGTGTGTTTCTTGTAGCAATGTTTGCTTTAGACGGGCGAAGAGAAAAGTTAAACAGGCATGCCTATGCAATGTGTAAGAAAGTACTACCGAGGTCCGAAGCTAGTGATCAACCCTTGGTTTATAAAATCTTCTGTGCCGGTGGACGTTCTGTAGGCGATACAGAACCCTGGCAAGCGACTGAAAGGAGCCTCTCCGGTCTTGTTCACAAGTACATTCGCAGTTGCCTAGTCATGACCACATGCAAGATTGTTGTTGGCATTTTGTGCCTGACATATATTGGTTTAGCTGTCTGGGGTTGTTATAATTTACATACAGATTTTATATTACGTAGCGTTGTCGCGGACGAACTCAGTTTCGGGCTTCCTTCTACAAATCTGAAGAGCGGTTCTTTAGTACGTTCGGCCCGCCCGTGTCTTTTGTGGTTGTCAGTGGAAATGAATATTGGCGCCAGGATTCCTTGAATGGCGTACTCGACCTGAAGACCGATCTGGAACGTAGCGTTTATGTGTACAATATCAATGGGACCGAGGAGGGGCGGTTTTGGTTGTCAGAGTTTCTCAGCTTTGTCCGTTCAGTAGACATCTCAGTTGACAGTCAAAGCGACTTCAACTGAGATGTCTACTGAAGTGGCCTTCCTGAAGTCGACGTTTTTGGATAATAAATCACACAGCCCATATGTCTCGGACGTCCTAATTCGGAACGACACGATATCGTGTTCACGTTTCGTCCTCCAGACCAAAGACACGTACAAGTTCCGGGATAGCGTCACTGCCGTTCACGTGTTTCAGCAAATCATACAAGAATATGACGTGAACGCCTTAGTCTTCCACCCGTCATTTTTCTTCAATGACATGCTAACACAGATATATAGGGAAGCCATCAGGTTCTCTACTGCCCTGGGAGGCAGTTTGTTCGTGCTTGTTTTCCTGCTTACTTTTAATCCTGCGGTGGCACTGTTGTCAGTAATGTTCTGCGCGTCGATATGTGTCGGTATCGTCGGTTTTTCTGTGCTCTGGGGAGTTACGCTGGACACAAACAGCTTCATGTCATTCTCCCTGGCGGTGCCATTCTCGGTTGAGCACTGCCTGCGACTCCTGCTTATGTTCGTCAGTGTTCCTAAGGCCGGTTCAAACCAGACAGCGGTGTCCATGACAGGTCCTGTAGCGCTACAACACTTCGTAGCGACGTTCTGTGCCGTTTCCATTCTCTCTACTTATGACACAATGCTGTTTCGAAATTATTTCAAAATTCTATTTTTCACGATTCTGTTCAGTTTCATGCATGCTTTCCTTTTCCTTCCAGTATGTCTGTCTTTGCTTTGCGATAAACTGCATCCATGTGATCCGAAAGATAAAACTAATGACGCGAATGAAAGTGATAAAACGCACGACACAGTACTGGCCAATCCTTACGTTACACAACATTTCTGATTCTCAGGTACCTTTGTCGTGTCTTGAATTCAAATACATTTAATAGAAAGTATGTACTGTAATGTTCCCTTAATTCCAAGGACCAGTGTCTTTGCTGATGTGTAAACGACATATAACTGTACGTGTTTCCTACAAGCTCTCATGAAACAGTAAGGTCAAAAATAAAAACCATGACACTTCTATGACAGCTCTATAACGATTGTACAACATTTTGATAGACCTGCCTCTATTCTTTAATATTTCATCCGTTGAATGCGAATGAAGTTCTTACGAAAACTTGTAACAATCTGAATGTAACCGTCTAACAAACCTGTATCAATGAAATGTGTTTTTGTGAATTAAATTTCATTTTAACTCTTCTCATTACGAAATGATGCATATTTCTTTGGTGTAATACTACTAACAATATAGTCGAGGTAACCATGTTACCTTTTTTTGGTTTAGAATGTTCCAACCAGGAAGGCTGCTATGGTCCACTGATCCATAGCAACCTTCCTGATTGGAACACCGGTCGTACTTAACACAGTGCACGTGGCGTGGGCACGCCAGGCGACCCGAGATTTACATGATCGATGTCTCAAACGATAAGACAGATAGGCACTCCAGACCAGCTCACTAAATAGTAATAAATCAATCACAGCCACTTGTTAACAGTGTTTTGTGGACAAACGGTACTTCAGTCAAAAAGCGGTTGGTTGGTTGGTTGGTTGGTTGGTTGGAACCACTTCACACAAATCTTGCCCAATTGACTCCGCAAATATATATCGTGTTCAATGGTCCAATGATAAATCAGCTTTTCACAGCTTTCACCTAACCTTGACCTCAGGACGCAGTCACTAAGACAGACAGACCAAGGCTTACTGAGTTACAGATATTGTCGGGGAAAATTATTGTCTTTCTTCATTAGATGATCAGACTACCACAAAGTAGGCTGTGCACATCAGTCATTTGCAGGACTAATCATTTATTTGAATTTGTTTACTTTAACGTTATTTGGTTCGGTTTGGTTTGGTTTAATACAGGTCTCCATCAGTGAATGAGATGTCACTATTCTTCCTGGAGTCCGGGTGATTTGTAGAGAATCACCAAACATAGGTATAAATTTCCTGTATAAAGTCTATTTTGCCAGATCTAACTGTTGATCAATTTGAAAATAGGGAATTAATGTACAACAGCTTCAGTATATCGTTTAGGCGTCTTAAACGTTGTGATTTAATTTGCTGTCCAGCTGTTTCAGGAAACGTACGTATTGAGAAGAAGTATACAGAACAATACTCATCAGGAAACGTACGTATTGAGAAGAAGTATACAGAACAATACTCATCACTGATTGAAATAAGTTTATCAACAATTTGCCAGTCGTAACTCGTGTGCGAAAAACCAATGTCATCCAACATTTGTGGATTACTTATAGTCAATATCTCAAAGGAACGCAAGTTAAACGTTAGCTTCCACCTCTCGTCTTTGTCTATTTACGTTCTAGTAACACGTTTCAGGATGACTCGAATTTTTCCCCTTGTGGACCCTTAACATCACAGAAAGGTATCTAACAGATAGAGTTTAAAAATGAAGCATTAGTCTTTGCATCCTTACAAATGTCTTCATCTTTCTTCATTACATCTAGATTACTTTAGAATTGTACTAGGCTATATTTCTTCCTTGGAAATAGAAGAATGTTCCGTTTCTGACAGCTTGATTGTTTCAGACAAACAAGGAAACGCCAAGGCGAGACAGTGATGTTGAAATTATGAACAGTAGGCTGTAATTTGGCAACCTTAACTTGCCCGGTCACTTGAGGGACATGGAAGGCCAAGATATGATGCAATCAGTGCATTAATGTGCTGAGGTCGGAAAAGCACAAACAGGATATTTGATTCACATTAAGTTAAGTTAAGCCCGGCACAAAAACTCAAGAACACGAACGTCTGGTATCCCTTGTTTGTCTACAATATTCAAGGGCATAATTTGCACATGATCAATGTTGCTCTTCGAATATAGTAAAACTTCGTCAGATGTGAAAATCTCTGATTGGTGGATTAATGAGTTATGGTTAGTTTTTTTGATCGGGCATTTTGTCTCTCAAAAAACAACATTATTTCTCTTCGCGTGTGGGAAAACTCACAACGAAACGCCAGTCCTGGGATTATAGCTGATATCCAATTTGTCTGCTAAGTGATGCAAGTTTATTTCCGCGTAGACAACGGTGACTCGTGGAGTCACGAGAAATTCGATTGCCGATGTAGATGAAAGGAACCTACTCCAACAAAGTACGCAAATTGTAGATAGTAGCCTTGGTTGTGTCTATCCAGTCATGTGCATATATCTGATAACCATGTTACCTTTTTGTTGGTTTGGAATGTTCCAACCAGGAAGGTTGCTATGGTCCACTGATCCATAGCAGCCTTCCTAATTGGAACACCGGTCGTACTTAACACAGTGCACGTGGCGTGGGCACGCCAGGCGACCCAAGCTTTACATGATCGATGTCTCAAACGATAAGACAGATAGGACACGGCTTTTTAAGCACTCCGGGCCAGCTTGCTAATAGTTATGAATCAATCACAGCCACTTGTTAACTTAACAGTATGTTGCAGACAAACGGTACAGCTTGGCTTTTCTTCAGTTCGAATGATTCCATTACATAAATGTCTGACGAAAAACATTAATCATCATTTTACCAAAAAAGTAGTAGTTGATTGGTTCGTTGGTTGGTTGAGACCACTGCAAACAACTCTTTCCCAAAGCACAATTGACTCGGCAAATATCGTGTTCAATGATCTAATGATAAATCAGCTTTTCACAGCTTTCATCTAACCTTGACCTCAGGACGCAGTCACCAACACGGACAGACCAAGGCTTACAGTGTTACAGGTTTTCTCGGAAAAAAACTCCTGTGGTTTTTTTTTCTCCCAAAATTATTAGACTGCCGCAAAGAAGGCTGTATAGAGTCAGTCTTATTTCAGTCTAACCTACAAGCTTGCTTTTACCTAGAACTGTTTGGTAAGGGATGGTGACGAGAAGAAGTGACCACAGTGTTTTCAACTTTTTGCTCAGTGCACCGCCACATGGCCTACTAGTACTTCTTGGCATATCTTCTCACTCAGTCAGAAACAGAACAAAGGTATCAGGCGTTAATGGTCCTTATCAGTTTAAACACCACCATGTGGCCCTTGTGTACAGTCTACATTGAAAGATACGTATTTATAATCACCAACCAGGTAGGAAGGTTGCTATGGTCGCACCCAAAACAGGTAACAGGGATAACAAGGCAGGCCATCTGAGCATAAGGCTGTCCGAAACAACAAAGGAAGACATGAGAAAAATTTAATCAGCAGTGTAAACCAGATTTTTATCATAGTGATATTGTCGATACTGTATTTCTGTGATGTTAACAGCGTTTTGTGCACAAACGATACAGGTGGATTTCGAGCGAGGCTTATCAGCTCAGTTTGCATAACATTTATCATTAGTCCGCCATGGAATAGTGCTTTGCTGGTGGACTAGTTCATACAATAACATGTGAAGTGTGCCTGATTGGAACGTGATTGTTCAATATACACCATGACGGTTGTTTTTAGAATATTGTATTTGTTTAAAGCTGTTAATTGACATATATTACTTGCCTTATTCTTGCAGTACATTCAACGCTCCTTTTCAAACATACATAAAACGTTATGGGTATTTGT
>NC_049979.1:34428444-34431439 GCF_000003815.2 Branchiostoma floridae | reverse complement strand
GAGCCGGGATTAACACGGTAGGTGCTTATAAAAACACATTTCGAATCTTCAAAAGCGATGGCGTTTTTCAAAAACCGACGTCGGATTTCGCAAGAGTTTCGACGTCGGGTTTCGACGTCGGCTTTCAAAAAAGCGATGTCAGTTTTCAAACAGCGACGTTTGCAACGTAAAATAACGAGCGAGGAGTGACCGTGACATCGGATACCTATTTCGTCGACCGACGCGCAACCGGGCTATCGGCCTCAAAATACAACGCTCGGATCCCCGGCCTACACAAATACCTACAACACAATGCATTTAGCCCATGTTGGGCAAGAATATGCAATAAATGTCATTGCAATTGTCATTGTCATTAACTGATATCCAATTTGTTTGCTAAGTAACGCAAGTTTATGTCCGTGTATGTACGTAGGCAACGGTTACTTGTGAAGTCACGAGAAATTCGATTGACGTAGATGAAAGGAGCTTACGCCAACAAAGTACGCAAATCAAATTTAGATAGGGTTGTCTGTGATGGTTCGTGCACCACCTTGTTGTGATATATCAATATCCGTACCTATGTTAGCTACGTGAAAATACGAGGGAGTGTAAAAAATATAATAATATTTTGTGGCGTCGCGTGTGGCATAACTGGTAGAATATTGGACTCTGATCCTAGAGGTCCCGAGTTCGGTAACCGCCGTCCCTCCGACGTTGTGACCTTAGGAAAGGCAATTTACACGACTTTCCTCACTTCATCACCCAGGTAAACATGGGTACCTGACTTCGGTCGGGGAGCTAAAAGACAACCTTTTCCTTCTGTCTATACTTGGTATGTGGCTGTTAAAATAAGTTATAAAACTACTAACTTGAGTGCACGTGTAGTAAAGCTGTAAATGTCGAACTATTGGGAGTTCAGAAGTTAACGTTGGCATGTAATTTATAGGGACATTTGTCATTATACAAGTCAATATCTCAACGGAACGCAAGTTCAACGTTAGTTTTCACTTCTCTCCTTTGTATTTTTACGTTCCTGTTTTCAAAGCTATAATCACAAAAGAAATAGGGACATCTTGGACATAGGCGTAAACAAATTTCCTTGATGTCATAAAAATATTCGACGGTGTCTTGTCTTCTTTAGTTCATGCTCGTGTCTCAATAACACATGGGGCGGTGTAAAGTCTTCCAGGATGACTTGGACTTTTCCCCTTCCAGGATGACTTGAACTTTTCCCCTTCCATGGCCAGGATGACTTGAACTTTTCCCCTCATCCCGTTGCCATGAATCAGAGACCACAGTTTGATTTACAAGGTAACTTTTTTATGGAAAAGTACAACACTTCAGAACACAGAAACCTTCGTTACTGAAGTAGATATTAAGAATGAAGTATTAGATGTTTTTAGTTTGTGTATCCTTAGAAATGACTTTATGATTACAACTGTATTGTCTTTGAGTTGTAGATGGCTACTTTTCTTCCTAAGAAAAAAGAGAATGTTTCGTCTTGGCAGCATGAGAAGGAACATGGGAACACTGAGGCCGGACAGTGGTGTTGACACCATGAACAAAAGGTTTCATGGAGGCTATTTTAAATCCAGAGACCACAGTTTGATTTACAAGATAACGTCTTTTATGGACCCTTCACATCACAGAAACCTAACAGAGGTAGAGTTTAAGAATGAATCATTAGATGCTTTTGATCTTTGTATTTTTAGAAATGTCTTCATCTTTCTTCATTACATCTAGATTACTTTAGAATTGTACTAGGCTATATTTCTTCCTTGGAAATAGGAGAATTTTCCGTTTCTGTCAGCTTGATTGTTTCAGGCAAACAAGGAAACGCCAGGGACAGACAGTGATGTTGACATTATAAACAATAGGCTGTAATGTGGTAACCTTAACTTGCTCGGTCACTTGAGGGACATGAAATGCCAAGATATAATGCAATCCGGTATACGTAAAGATTGCGGAGAAGAGGCCTTTAGCAAACAGTACATTAATGTGCTGAGGTCTGAAAAGCACAAACAGGATATTTGATTCCCATTAAGTTAAGCCCGGCACAAAGACTCAAGAACACGAACGTCTGGCATCCCCTGTTTGTCTTAAGGACAGAATTTGCACATGATCAATTTTGCTCTTCGAATATAGTAAAAATTCGTCAGATGTAAGGACCAGTTATATATTGGTGGATTAATGAGTTATGTCATTTATGGCTTTTAGATCAGGCATTTTGTCATAAAAAAGCAACCTTTTTTCTCTTCACGCGTGGGATCGCATTTGCGGCAAACACACAAGGAAACGCCAGTTCAGGGATTAACTGATATCCAATTTGTTTGCTGATGCAAGTTTAGTTCTGTGTAGGCAACGGCGACTCGTGAAGTCACCAGAAATTCGATTGATGTAGATGAAAGGAACTTTGATAGGGTTGACTGTGATGGTTCGTGCACCATCTTCTTCTGACATATCAATATCCGTACCTACGTTAGCTCCGGGAAAATACGAGTTAGGGTAAAGAATATGATAATATTCTGTGGCGTCGTGTGTGGCATAACTGGTAGAATGTTGGACTAGGAGCCTGGAGGTCCCGAGTTCGATAACCACCGTCCCTCCGACGTTGTGAACTTAGGAAAGGCAATTTACACGACTTTCCTCACTTCACCCAGGTGTAAAAATGGGTACCTGACTTCGGTCGGAGAGGTAAAAGACTACCTTTTCCTTCTATCTATACTTAATACGTGGCACTGTTTAAATAAGATACAAAACTACTAACTTGAGTACACGTGCAGTAAAGCTGTAAATGTCGAATCATTGGGAGTTCAGAAGTGAACATTGGCATATAATTCATAGGGACATTTGTCATTATCCATGTGTAATTTCAACTTTAAAATAATTTTAAGTCAATATCTCAACGGAACGCAAGTTAAACGTTAGTTTTCACCTCTCTCCTTGTTACGTTCCTGCTCTCACAGAAGATGATAGTCAAAGCTATAATGCAAAAGACATAGGGACATCTTGGACG
>NC_049979.1:34376971-34428344 GCF_000003815.2 Branchiostoma floridae | reverse complement strand
CGCAGCAATGCCGCAAGCGTGCCGCACGTCAAGTGAGAGGGGGCCTTTATAAGGTAGCGTTTTTATGGAAAAGTACATAAATCTACCCTGAACATCACATCAACCTAACAGAGATAGAGTTTAAGAATGAGGGATTAGATTCTTTAGTCTTTGTATCCTTAGAAATGTCTTCATCTTTCTTCATTACATCTAGATTACTTTAGAATTGTACTAGGCCATATTTCTCCCTTGGAAATAATAGAATGTTCCGTTTCTGACAGCTTGATTGTTTCAGGCAAACAATGAAACGTCAGGGCCAGACAGTGATGTTGGCATTATGAACAGTAGGCTGTAATGTGGCACCCTTAACTTGTCCGGTCACTTGAGGGACATGAAAGGCCAAGATATTAGGTCTACGTAAAGATTGCGGAGAAGCCAACTTTAGCGAGCAGGGTCATGTGATGTTATTCAAAAGCATTAATGTGCTGAGATCGGGAGAGTCGAAGCGGATACATTTGATTCAGGTGCGGACTTGCAACTGATGGACATGTCCCCCTAATTTAGTGAGTTTAGGAACGCAGTACTAACTCAAGGTCCACACAGCGTTTGATAACTCCAAAGTACCGTAACAGATGCCCAAGGTCAGTGAGATACCACCTTATCCGTGTTGTACTAACCAAGTAGAGTCAACTTTGTCTCGTGTCTTCGTAACTTTACTGTCTGGATGTGGGGACACATAATGTTTCGTAACGATCTATGTCTGATAGCATCTGAATATAGATTCATCCGTTGAAATCATTTTATTTAAAATGATTGGAAAATGTTCTTTTGACATAGTGGAAAGTTGATTTGTTTTATGATAACGCTTACAGTCCCATTTAAAATGTCCTTACTAATGTGCTTAATAGTACCGAACGCATGCATAACATATATGTTATGTCCCAACCCGAATGTTTCAGGCCTGTAAATGACATTGATTTCCATAGACCTGAGGGTGTTTTGCAGATCAACCTACCGTTTCAGAAACAACACAAACAGGACTTATTTTTGTGCAACTCGCGTGTGGCACATGGGGGCCGTATTTGCTTCAATTGATCAAACAGAGAAGGAAACGCCAGTTCTGGAATTAACTAACATCCAACTTGTTTTGCTAAGTTATGCATGTTTATTTCTGTGTAGGCAACAGTGACTCTTGGAGTCATGAGAAATTCGATTGATAGGCCAATTGTAGATAGTAGCCTTGATTGTGTCTATCCAGCCATGTGCATATATCTAATAAAATCATTCAAGGGTTTAGTGTTCGGCCGTGTACCGCCTGATTTTTTAAATATTCACACTTGTGTCAGCTAGGAGGTTAAACATGTTTACAGGTGTGAATATTTAAAAAATATCTTTCTGTGAGAGAGATAAAAAAATCTGGCTACAAAGAGATCTAGGGCGCAGAGTCAGCAGTCCGCAAATACCGTTCGCGATGTTTACCATTGGCACATTTTTACTGGTCGAGTTTCTTATTTGACAAGCCGTCGTTACACAGAGTCTGACTGCAAAGTTCGAAGATTGGAGGAAGTAATTCGTTGTTCAAGGGCTAGACACTATTCTGGGTTTAACATTTCTGGTAAGCCTAAGAAGACTGCGATTAACGTAATAAGACCCACTCATTCTACCCGTTTTGCTAATCATCAGAAGTGTGTGACGAAGAAAGGGGAAGGGAAATGGTTTTCACAATGTATAACTGGAGAACAGAATTTTTGACGAACTGTAAACTTTTCGGCAGTTGCCTTCGTCACGGTTGAAAGAACGTCTAAATTTGTTCAAAGAAACTAAGAAATCCATAATTATTCACTTATGATCTATTTTGTTTGCAGGTAGACCAACAAGAAGGCACCACTGCACCTAATAATGACAACCTCGAAGATGGCTTCATTGTGTGATGTTCTTGTTAGCTATAGGGCGTTTGAAGTCGCACAGACTGCCTATAAAATCCCCGCTATCAATGAAGAGTTGATGAGGTTCGTTCTTGATGATATAAGCAGAGAGAGCTCTCTGATTTGCTTTAATGGAATAGGGTCTGCTGTTAGCCTCATCACCGACGACCATAGTCTACGAGAACGCCTGAGTGAATGTGCGCCACTTCTGCTGAGCATCTTTGACATCATGGTATCGTCAATTAAAAAACAACAAATTCCCACAAAGGCTAAAGAAAATGACGACGTTTCGATGACCAAGAGAGTACGCAAAGAATGTATGACCATCGAGTCTACGAAGGATTTGTTTCAGAACAAACCAGTTACTAATAGAAGCTTCAAAACAGCCGTAGACACATCAAAACCACAAACCTTGACAGCACAAGTCTACGATAAGGCCCAATCACCTTTGGTATTCAGTAAGGCGTACACCAACCAGACACATGTCTCTCTGAGCAGAGGGATGGCTACCTCTTCAGCATTAGTCAGTAAAGCTTATAAGCTTGGACTGTTTCGTGAAAATTACTCAACTTCTATGAGGATTTCGATTGATCAGTTCCTTCTGGATGTCGACAAAATGGAAGCTACCATTCTCGTCCCAACACGACTAAGTCATATTTCAGAAGACCTCGACCTTACAAGAAGTCTTCCGACACCGTTACGAGACTGTGACCTGTACGAACTTTATGAATCACTCAAGAAGCTGAGAACTCAGTTTAACGAAGGAAAAATGTATCTGTCGTGCTATGAAGACAGTAGTGATCAAATAAAACATACGATGGTACTGATACAAAGAAAAATATCGAACCTATCTGCTATCTTAGACAAGCTTTCCTCGACTGCTCGCTTCATCACGGAGAAATATGAGGAGCGACTGTGAATGTAGAGTCAACGGTGACATAGCGCAGAGTGAGTGTGAGAAATGATAATAAAAAACTCAAAATTCTACATTTTCTGACGTTTTGTGTTGTTTTGGTGGGTATAATCCTAGACGGTAGCATCCCAGTAATCTCCAAGCAGATCTTGCTGTGGCAAATGGGAAGGAGTTTAGCCTGCAGAGGAGTTATTGGCCACAGCTGTACCGGAGATAAATAAATAATAAATAAATAATAAATAAATAATAAATAAATAATAAATAAATAATAAATAAATAATAAATAAATAATAAATAAATAATAAATAAATAATAAATAAATAATAAATAAATAATAAATAAATAATAAATAAATAATAAATAAATAATAAATAAATAATAAATAAATAATAAATAAATAATAAATAAATAATAAATAAATAATAAATAAATAATAAATAAATAATAAATAAATAATAAATAAATAATAAATAAATAATAAATAAATAATAAATAAATAATAAATAAATAATAAATAAATAATAAATAAATAATAAATAAATAATAAATAAATAATAAATAAATAATAAATAAATAATAAATAAATAATAAATAAATAATAAATAAATAATAAATAAATAATAAATAAATAATAAATAAATAATAAATAAATAATAAATAAATAATAAATAAATAAAAGCTCTCTGAACATTAATCGTCAGGCGAATGAAATACGACTATTAAAATCCATTAATAACAACAATCTTTTTTTTTACTTATAAACAATAACACCGTCGCCATGGCAATAATTTTAATTGCCACACTTTTTCCTACAGGTTAGGAAAAGGTTACACAGAGGACACATTCTGCTGCAGACAAAAATGAGCACTCAGTTATAAGAAAATGGTGTTTTTCTACGGTACTGAAGCTGGCTTTGTATACTTTCATGTATTTGCTTGTGGACAACATAACTTATGAAAGTGTGAAAGAATATTCAGGACATTTCGTAGGTAAAAAGTGGTTGTGTGAATGAATGTCAAGTTTGAACATGGTTCACCTGGTACTAGAGCGGACTATGTATGTGAGAACGTTTGGCTGTGGACAAGAAATTGAGGCTGGATCTCCATGATATTTGTTGGACTAGGGGTAATAAAGAGGGAAGTCCAACAAAGGGGGAACATACAGTAATGCAGCAGAGAGTAAAATTTTGAGGTCAGATTTTCTGTAAGTGCTAGGCTCATGATTTTTTAGTAGCGGATAGCTCTTGGGACTGGGAGTATTCGGTGGAAGTCTAGCGGCTTTTTTTTAGCACAGGGGCCAATTTTTGTATATACATTCATTCTCTCTGAAAGAGAATAACTCGAGAAAGGGTGGACAGATTGTCATGATTTCTTAAATTTTTGAACAATTTAGAATTATTGTGAATGAACTCTTTTATCTAAAATAGTCTGAACGTTTTTATTTAGAAAAGTTAAAAATATTGTCTGGATCCCCTCTCTGTGACCTGGAGTTGACTCTCTGTGACCTGGAGTTGACTCTATCCCTGTTCGGGGCGACGACAATTAAAGGAGAATTTACTTCCGCCATGTAAACACATACAACACACCTCCTATCAGTTATAACTCCACATCTGACCACTTTCTACAGTGGCAACTCCTCGGTTGCTACCCACTCTGAGCCTGAACTTAACGTTTATTTCACAACAACAAAGGCCTTTGAAACCAGCCTTCCTAGTGTAGTTCATCCATAGTGTTGCTCATGACAATGAGTGCTTTGAGGTCATGGCAAGGGCTAATTTATGACGATAATTAATATGTGTTGAGGCCCGGTAAGCACCCAGTTAACAGTCCACTAATGTCTTCCTCTCGATTGTGCAGAAATCATTGAATTATTGAGATGTAATGCCGACTTACTTTGTCCTCCATCTTTGAACTGCTTGCAAGGGACGTTTTTGTGTTATTCTTTGGGATTACTACTTATTAGTTATCGGATGGTTGAGAGTTTTGTGAGATGTAAGAAGAGCGCAGATATGAGACCGTGAACCATGCAGACAACTGATAGGTTAGACGTAGAGAGTAGTGTTAGCCTGGAGTTCAGTCTTGGTAGCTTTGGTCCGGCCACGCTAACAAGATGGGATAGCGACTGCCGGTAGCGAACCTGTGCAAATTAATCTAACAAGACTGGACCCCAAGCTACTGAAGCTTAATTTCTTGTAAGTCTTTGCAAGTATTTCTTATCACCCTTGGACAAGTTGGTACGTATGTAAACATTGCTACATTGGTGGTGTCAAAACTGCCTGAAGTATGAGAGGTGTGAATCAGCCCTACGTGTGTATGTTTGTACATAATAAATGTAGATATATATATATCTTGAAATAGTCAGTTCCAGCATCCGCGTACCTTTCTATGTAATATTCGCACAAGGGTGTTACTCAGTTCATGATCGGCTCCTTAATCTATTAATCAGCTCTACTCATAGTCCACCAAAGCAAACGGACTCAAATCATGCACTAGCACTCACCATTATGTTTTTGTGCTATACATGTGTAAAACATGTACAAGTACATGTACAATGTCTTGGAACTTTAAATGATGTAATCTGTACCTCTGTGATATATTTTGTGATATATGACTTCCCTCTTCCCTCATGACCAGTCAATGAAAAGCGGCCAGTGGGCCGATTTGAGATTTCATAAATAAACAAAGGTTCGAACAAACAAACATGGATTGAGATGTGCTGTCTTCATCAGATGGTATCGGAGCTGGCGGTCAGAGAACTGAAAATTGTAACGTTGTTGTGGCCTTTTAAATCAAGAGAGAAGGACGTATACACAACAAACACAATGACCATGGTACCAATTTTATTGTACTTTCAAAAAGAAGTTATACGGCACACACGGAAAATAAAAACAATTTGTTATGACAAGGTCCATGTCTTGATACTAGACACAGGACTTTAAAGATGACCAATAAGCGATATGCAAGGTACATTCTTTTGCCATATGAATCTTCCAGATGCAGGTTATCATCCACTGATAGTTCAAACACACACCCCAAAAAACCATAGGGTCAGCTAGATTTGCAGCATATATTCAAAACATACACATGTCTTTTCCACGTCAAACTATTTTTTTCTTGAGGACAGTTAAGAAAGCATAAATTCGAAAAGGGTCAAATCGACTAAATTTGTGATATTGTAATACTTTCATCTGTGCATTATACGTGTGTTGCTAGGTGTACACTCAGGTAGCAAGATATCTAAATTGTTTTTCCCATCATAGTCTTAACTTGTTAAAGTGTTTAATGAATGGACACAATTTAACTGTTCTTAACAATGCTATGAATGCCATTGAAAAGAGGCAGATATGGAATCTACCTCACAACCACACAATCAAGCATCTCAAGTTGTTAGATGTGTAAAACTTGTCAGGGAGGCTGTGGCCCAGACGTTCACACAGATAGTTCACGTTCACACACACACACACACACACACACACACACACACACACACACACACACACACACACACACACACACACACTTTTCTTCGTAAAATCAGACATCTTTATTACTTGTGCAAAACTTGACACGACAGCATCAGGAAGGCAGTGGCCCAGACGTGAAGTGCAGCGAGCCGCGGGCGGTAGGCGCTGGAGGCAGTCCGGCTGCAGGGGTCCGGCGGATGTACCCTTGCCCCGCGGGGTAAGGGCATCTCTCTCATCGGTTTCAGCTGTAGTTCCGCAGAAAGAATAGGACCGTGTAGGTTCATCTTTGTCGTTACATTTTATGTCGTTGGTTCATGTACAGTCAAACCTGTCTATAGCGGCCAGTCAAGGGACTGGGGAAATATGGCCACTATAGACAGGTGGCCGCTATAGAGAAAATCTTGATCAATTGACCATGACCAAGCTACACATGATTTCAGTTCCCACTAATCTTTCTCACCAAGTAACATTCACCGACAAAGACTTTCATGGCATGGCAAAGGCATGTATACCTTCTGCTACCGCCAAAATGACCCTGTCAGGAACTCGAAATCCTCGCAAACTACAATTTCAAACTCGGTGCAAGGCGACATAAGGCTGCAGTATGGTTGCAATAGGCAGTGTTTCTGTATCAACGGGACCGGAAATCGTGTGGCCGTGGCCGCGTTGGACAGGTGGCCGCTAAGCCTATTTCTTAATCATTACGAATCCAAGGGACCGACAAAAAGTGGCCACTATGGCCAGGTGGCTGCTATGCAAAGGTGGCTGCTATGCAATGGTGGACCCTATATTCATTGACAGATTGGTGACATATTCTTTCATACCATCACGGGTAAAAGGACCACTGGGGGGCAAAGAGAATGTTCGCCATGCATAGTTGACAGCAAAAGACCTAACGTAATATCAATCAACAGTGTTATCATTACTCTTGTGATTTAAGTACACTGTAGTATACTTACGTAATAGTCTGCAGAGCCGTTGCCCATGCCCAAACAGAATGTGCTGAAGTTTCCGTCCAGGATGTGTGAGGAGAACTGCTGCGCCCCTTCACCTGTCCACTGGAAACCCTCCATCACGTCTTCATAGGACTTGTTCACCAAACTTGGTGGTGCCAGGATTTGGAAAGGATCACTACAATGGTAGAGTACACTGGTCATGAAAACCTTACCATAAAGGGGCAGATGGAGAAATAGGTCATACATAATCAGGCTGGTAATATTTTGCTTGCAAAACTCATTTGGGAGTTATTCTGTAATTGAGCAGGGAATTCGGGAACGTTAGATGTGGAATAGGTGGAATATGAAATATGATGACGATGAAAAAAATCTTACGGGATATAATCTTCCACCCCTACGAAGCCGAGGGTCCTGCTGGATGACGGCTGGCTGTCGCAGCTTCGTAGCTTGGATTTCGGGTAGTAAAACACGAAGTCCATACACATCTCCTCAAGAGCACCTAGACCGCCCTGTCATTTGGGACGTAGAAATGTTGAAACAATATGAGTGTTCTGGTCCATAACATCGCTGTTAAACAACATAAACATGAATCGAAAAATCGAAACACTTAGAAGAGGAAAACACTAGTGTGACTAGCGGTAAAAGCTAAAATGGAGACTGTGCATTTAGCATCAACGGAACGGAGCATAGACGACAACAAAGTGCAGAACTACATCACAGCATGGGTCTGGAATGAAGGGAACCATAGACTTACGTAAACAACGTTGTCTTGGTCAGTAGAACGATAGCTGCACTCCATCACCAGAGTGTCTCCCTGTAACAGTCAACATAGAAACGTCATCTCAAAAGTTTGAGTAAATGACTAAGAGTCACTAAAGGCTTTCTGTAGACTGAGAATTATACTGGGGTGACGCAATGTAGCCTGAGTACCATCCTCCGTAACCATGGTTAGTAAGCGATAGTATTGAACCAGCGTCACTACGAAGGATTGTATTCAGGCTAGACGTAATCGGATTTGGCCTAAGAGAACTGTTTGCGAACCGTTGCATTCCAGTATCAGGTATCGAAGAAGCGGTGCGCTTCGTACGAACAAAACAGTTCGAGATCAACCGAGGAAATCGTCGTGGAGGAGGAGAGAGAGAACGGGAGAGAGCGAGAGATTCACGAGAGCGAGCGCCACCTACCGGGTAGATGGCAATCTCTTCCCCCATCTGCCTCATGTACTGCAGGTTGTAGTCGTAGTTGTCATCTCGCGAGATGTCCGTCTCCACACCATCACGGATCAGCTTCAAGCTGAGTTGAACACCGAGAAGGTGGGAGTGAAGAATGTCTGCGAATATCTTGATAGGTTGTCCGAGTTCCTCAAGGTACTAGGAGGGGAAGATCCGTTTAAGTCATCGGTCGTCAAGAATGCAGCCGGAAAAAATGATAATAGAACGATACATTAGAAGACGAATGACTTTTTATATTGACGTTGCACCCCTTCATAGACAGACTATCAACATTACAATCAATCCTTAAAGCTAAGGGCTGAGGGCACAACACGCCTTACGTGGTTTGATTATTCAATGTACCAAAGCTGCGTGCCCGATTGTTCGGTACCAGAGGAAATTAGTTGTTGTCGTGATGTAAGGGTTGTCGCTTAGAATACGTTCTGAAGTACAAACCTGGCCGAGACACTGTGGATCGCAGAAAGCTGCTGATGTGAAGCTGTCTGCACCAGGTGGGATGACATGCTCTTTCCCCAGTCTCATGCCCACCTCAAAGATGCCAATTTCATTCTCCCTTAGCTCTGGTGTGTAGATGAGCCTTAGTCCTGAACTATCATACAAGCCTATGATAAAGATATTAGTTAATAGTCGAGTATCACCCTGGAATGTCAACGATCGAGTTCCTGAAGTGAAGGGTGGTGTATATCGTAAATGAATAGGAATTTAAAAAGACGTATAATTGGTTAGCCAAAAGTAAGGGTTAGATATAAAGCATCGTGAGAAACCAATGAATGACCTGGTAGCATCTGCGGGTTGTCGTAGTGCATTTGCAGCATTACGTACTCAGTGTCGTCATCGCCCCCGATAGGGTAACCCACGTGCTCTGGGTACGTGATAGCCTGAAATCGGATGTAAACATTGTTAGCATTACATCGATGACCTTTTAAAGTTATCGGGAGGAGAGTGTCTTACCTGGAATCAAATGAAATTGGCTTTGAATGGGATCTATTTATGGAATTCAAATCAAGTGGCCACTTTGTTCCTCTCTGAGGTGAATAAGTCTTGTAATTCTCAATTCTTCAACAGTTTTAGGTCAAACCAAATAAAGTTATGTCGATGTAAAACTTATGTACCACGCCAGTTCTGTTCTGTTTAGCTTATAACCCTCATTGACATCTTGCCACGACAGAATTACGAAATGCGCTACCCCTGTTCCTGTGACCCATGCGGCAATGATATCCCCTTCGAAGCATTCCCCCCATTCCATTGGCATGCCGGGTGAAAAACAGTTGTGCCCCTCGTGATCGTCTGGTAGGGTAGTGGTAAGGTTCCTCCTGCACTTGTAAACCAGAAAGTGGTGAACTAGTCCTTCATTCCCTGGCGTGATCACCGGCTCCATCTACATCAACAGTCGGTAAATATCTCAGTCATTTAGGTGCTTTAGTAAGATCGTACTGCACAAAATCCTCACACATTCTGATCAAACTTTTCTTCATATACTTAAGAATGAAAATTCGGAAAGATATCTGGTGTCTAGTTTTGAAACTACTGACAACATTTGATTGATGAGTTGAAGGGGTATGAAAAATGAAACTTTCGAATACTTGCCTTGACAATGTGATGTTTTCTGTCCATAGCAGGCAGCTTGATAAGCATGCACCAGTACAACGTATGCCAATAGTTGGGGATGGATACCTGGGCAGGTAAGGTAATACATATAAGATTACTTCAGCATAAAGTATCACAAATCTACGTTACTAGTGGTACACAGAGAAATGATGAGATCTTACGTTGTTCATGATGACATCGAAGGTGTAAGTAGTGTCCGGGAGACTGGTCTCTGGGACGGCCTGGGTGATGAGGATGGAGCTCCTGACTCCCCTGTTGGAGGAGTGGTACCCGGGGCCGTCACCGCCAGAATCTTCCTCTGGATCCTCGTCATGCCACGCCCATATCACGCGCATGGTATCCTTCTGTGGGAAGAGATGATATGACTTTTACGTGTTGCTCAAAATTATTTTCTTGGCCAACCGTCGTCTCGAGCACTCTCGAGCAATTGCAAGTATTTCAATCTTTTGATGAATCACTTCCTTCTCAATGTTGAAGCATACAGTCTGGTCATAATTAGTGTACGGTCTGTGTGAACATGAAACGTCTTAGAAACAACTAGTAGACATATGACAAGAATGAGTAGTTTGCTTAGTTCAATTCTAAATACTAGTATCACTAACGTTGATGACGCGGTCCTTAGTGTCGCAGGTCATGAGTTTTCGACTGAACCTCAGGACGGTGTGAGTCCCGTTCTCGTTCCCAGACACCAGCTCCCAGTCTTGGCTTTCGTCCACAGCGGGCTGTGCCTTCGCGTCTGCATATCGGTCCTGTGGGTGTAATGTAATTGATATGGAGGCACAACATGTTAAAACAGTGAAGAATGAAACAGCACAACATTGTATTGCTGTACCGAGATTGAAGCGCATATGTGAGCAGTAGCCTCCTTCGCAGCGCTCCATGGCGTTTATTGTTTGGGGGAGAGCTGATTCTTGATTTTCAACATATATTTTCCAGCGGGCGCAGGCAAGACCTTTCCGGTATAAAAACTCGGTCCATATGTTGAAAATCCGCGGCGAAAGGTCATGCCTGCGCCCGCTGGAAGGTATATGTTGAAAATCGCGAATCCATGAATCAGCGCTCCCCCAAATAATAAACGCCACCGCTGGCGGACGGCCGCGAAGAAGGCTAAGAGTATTTATGTAAGAAATACATCATAACTCTTTATCATCCATTAAAAAAATTTGGCACTATTTTCCCGTGCCAATTAGCTCGTGAAATGATATGTTGCCAGAAAAGTGAGGACAAAACAACGGTCCATTTCGCTGCAAATGAATCTATTTGATTGAGTATCCGACTTCTACTGGCGTTTCAAAAACCTATCTATGTATACAACGTTAACTTAGACCAAGTTTGACAGTAAAAAAAAAAATACTATCAACTCTCCTTTTCTTCGCTCTTGTCATTTTCTTGGGCAGGTCTGCTTCAAAACGCGCCTGCCGGTATGATCTGTTCATTCTCTAATCGGTCCAAAATCCGGTACACTAATTTTTTTTCAGGTCCAGGAAAAAAGCAGAAGAGAATCGTGCATATGAAGTACAAATCTTATACAGCCGTACCGTCAGGTGCGCCTTCCCGTCTTTAACCCAGCCGATGACGATGTCGGACCCCGGCATGCCTCCGTTCGGGGACAGACCCAACCCGACCCATCCTGTCGTCTGCACGTGAGCTTCGAATTCAATCTTCTCCTCATCAAACTTCCAGAACAGGTTGTACTTTCCTGCCTCGTCTAGCGTCTCGTGGTGGGTAAAACCGCTGGCGTTCACAAGACGCGCCAAAATGGCGAAAACGATGGCAAAAGTAAGCAAGTGGGAACTCTTGCAGGGTTTTGCCATGGCTCTCTTCACAAACCCCTGTTCCACGATACTCTTGAACTAACCGGTACCCGAGCTCTGAGGTACTGGCTATGAATGTGACAAAGCGTTACCACACAAACACTCTAGAATTGATGATGGCAATCTTGTTGGCAAACATAGAAGCTTTTCACACAATAAACAATTGTCACCATTGGCACGAGAAAGACCAATGAGAATCCAAGCTGCGTGGGTACCTGGTACATGGTCAGGCAATATTGCCACAGAAAAGTACATAATTTGAGACACAATGAGGCACAGACAGGTAGCGTAGGAAAAATACAACTGTATAAGAAACATTTTGATAGACATCATTTTATAATTCTGTGCGATACATCCCTGTTACAACCATTCTCCTACGCAAAGGCGAAACAGTGTCCTCACAAGGACGCCCTTTGTATCGCCTCCGTTTTCCCGAATTAGAAATAATCGCCACAAACCATGGTCAGCTGTCAGCCAATCAGAGAAGACGCCGTTCGGTTAACCAAAGGATAATCTTGCTGTAAATGAGGCAAGCTCATTAATATTCATGACCGATGCGAGTCACAACCTAGGTATGCCTTTTGCAAACTGAAGTGAACTTGAAGCAATATATCGTACTTAAGGGTCAATATATGCTTTGCAAAATTTCACCCCCCAAAAAAACGTACTAAAAATCTTTAAACTTTCATGCTGGGTCGCCTAGTGGCTTCTGTGAATTCAGGACAATTTTTTCAGGGCAAATTTCTCTCTTTGGAATACAGCGAAAACATACATATCTCCCTTTCTGGTAAAAAAAAGGCCACCTAGGTAGAAATACATGCGGGCTTGAGCCACTAACGTGAACGTATTGCTGGAAGTTAGACGCGCTTACTCCGTTTTGATTAATACTGCTCCGAGCTCAGACCGAACAAGATGGACACCATATTGGAGGATTCTCTAGAAACGGATTCATGAATAAAGCAAACAAGTGAACACTTGTCAATCATGTAGTGCTTTATTGTAACAAGATATCCCCACTCAAAGACAGAAAACGTTTTCATGTTTAGCCCTGTACTAAATGCTGAATCATGCAAATCGCCCAACTGTAAATAATTGTATAAGAACCTGCTTTTGCGCAACAATGTTTTGATTTGACAATGTGCAGTTTTCTTCGGTAACAGGTCGTTTCGCCGTTTCCACGTTTTATTTACATTCACAAAACATAAATTACCGAACATTGCAAGCTATTTGCACTGCTACTATCTAACCTACTCACACGTATGACTTCATCACAAAAAATTCACAATTATAAACAACCATTGTACAGTATTTACCCTACCACCTTCGAATTCATACCGTTTAAGACACTAGTTTACATTTCCGCAACCACATAAGCACATGCATCACTAAATAATGTAACACATTTACATTTTGTTGCAGAGGCCATTGTTTTGGCTAGGATTTTCTCCCTAGGTCTTCCGTGCAGGAATGTCATCCCTGGGTTTCTGTGCAGGGTTTTCCTTCCATCTCGTTTCAATTTTTTACACATTTGAAATATCACACAAACATTTCCATTTGCAACAAAATTAGAAGATTTGAAAATACAAATACAAAAACGAGAACACACAAATATAAGCACATCAAATGTAAGTAAAACATCTTACATTGACAACATGTAGCTGTTACATCAGCGGTACATGGCTGATGTATGCGCTGTTTTACATATTTACTGACAGTTATATTTTGTTAAGTGCATTTGTCAGCACTGCAAATCTAGGACTGTACAATATGATTAAGTCACCCCAGCCTCTGACTTATGATTTCACGATTTTCAACACTTACATTATGCACATCCTTAAAGTAACTTCTTTGGCCATTGTCTAGCCCTATGTACAGCACAAACAAACAATCTTGCAAATCGCCTAACCTATATAATTATACAATTGTATATTTTACTTGTGTAGAAGTGACTGGTTGATGCACATTAAGTCATCAAGTAACTTTGAAATCATATTTTCTGGCAGACTAGCTAACCGTTACTGAAGGAGTATCACTATTCTTTATAAAAAAAGCGTCAAAAGCCACTGAAGGTTTTTTTTGGTACACATCTTGCTTGTTCAGCCCCTGACTTGAAATGTAGCTTAGGAAACTGAACTGAACTTAAAATGACAACATTGAATATAAACAACACCTCTTTTACCATAAACATATTCATAAATACTGAAACTTACAGAGTAAGAAATTTTTTACATTTACATATTTCATGGCACACATTGGAAACATAAAATGTACAATTTGGCACAGAATGATAACGTTACATATTATGACAATACCCGCTCACACATACAGTTTGAAGCTTACAAATTTCGCGATGAGGCCTGCCAGATTAGGTATATGCACGTACCGCTAATTACCGAGTTGATAGTGTTTGCGGGGACTCATTTGCCATGTTTTCCATCCCACTTGCCCTCAACATAACTCGACTCATGGACATGTTCACATTCATAAAATCATGCAGTAAACACAATTGTCCGCAGCTGTTCGAACGCGCACAAAGTGTCCACGGTCTAGCGTTAGATTACACCAAAATGGAACGTGAGATGCTGTGTTTTCTGTGAACAATATACACGTACACCCAAATATGTACTGTCTATTTCCAAAGCACATCCTAACTCATATCATAAAATGATTGACAAAAAGACCATGCTACATTATTCTTTTCCCAGTAACATTACATATTGATCCTACTTGAAAAAAAAAACTATCGGAAAACAACACGGTGGTACCACAATACGGTACAGTTGGATTACTATATAATGTAAATTTGCTCTCAGCCTCTCACCATTTGTTGCGTTAGTCTCCCAACCGCCAATGTCTAATTACGTAGATCTACTCACAATTTCGACATAAAAAAGCTTTACTTGTCATCAGGTTGAAAGGAAGGGTTGGTGTACTCTTGCTGAGACGATGTGGGTAAGTTACTGTTGTATATTTGCTGATCACTTGAAGGGCGCCTCGATTTAGTATTGCTAGCCACGGGGGTTTTCAGACTCTCTAGCCAAGCTCTCATGGTGTCGTCAACCAGGTCATTGTTTTGCTGACTAACGCATTGGCTACTCTCTGATTCCCCACAAACCCGATTGTTTCTACAAGTACATGTACCTGGCCCCAGGAAGGTCAGCACTACGGGGAGAACAACTAGCCCATGCAGCGCCCCCAACAGAATCACCAAGAACATCGTTTTGAAAAAGGTGCGAAAGATGTAAGACGGGGCGGTGGACAAGGCTGCTACACCTAGTATGGTGGAGAGGGAACCCTGCAGGATGGGCATACCTAACGTGTACAGGGCAAACACTGCTCTAGCATTGCTACTGTCCTCTTTACAGGACACGAATGCGTATGTGATGTGGGCCGAAAAGTCGACAGAAAAGCCGATACACATGATGATGTTGATCATGGAAATGGCGTCTAGGTTAACGTCCCAGAAGGTCATGTACCCCACCACCCCCGTGCAGATGGACGCGATGGACAGGGTCACCCAGATGGAGCAGACGGGGTGGGGCACAAGGACAAGGGCTACCACGAACATGGTGGCTGTGGCGATACCCAGGTTCTGCAGGGTGTTCGGAAGGATGGCGATGTACTGATCATAGAAAATAAAGCTAGGGTGGTAAACCGTGATATTAAAAGGGCTCTGGTCAGCGAGTTCTCTCATTTTGATCACCATATCCTTCTCACGGACAGAGTCAGTAATTTCTTTCGTCTGGATTAGGAAACGAGAGGACCGAATTTCGGTCTGGTTGTGGTTGAACTCGATGTCAAGTTCGTACCGTTTGGCACGATCGTTTGTGAGAAAACGATCTCTGAGATTTGTGATGAATGGCTCTTTGCTAGAGGCGTCCAGACCAGGAATGAAGCCTGAGAACTGATCGACAAAATCTAGGTAATCACGCAACCACAATTCTGACTCATTTTTCCCCGAGCTAAACTCTGTTTCCTCAAACCGACTGAGTGTATTTTCAATTTGATCTTGGACGGTTGTGTTCCAATATTCTAGCTCATCGGTGAAGCTGACAGAAATTTTGGCACCATAGGACGTGAAATACTGATCATCTTTGTTGTTGTAACTCACTACATAGGAGTCATCGGCAGCAAGGTTACTGAGGCGAATGCCTTCCCTCAGTTGCAGACATCCCCACATGGCACAACCCAGGTACCCAGCAAACACTACCATCACTACAACCTTCACCCATGTTTTGGTAATGAAAGGCCCAAAATAATCTTTGAAGAAGGTCATGATAGCATGGTCACTCCCCGAGAATTCCCCCTTATCGTTAACTCCCGCCATGGCGTTTCCTGTGCAGAACAGGCGATAGCAACCCGACCTATCCCTGGCCTCCTCGGGAATGGCCACCCGCATGCAGGTAACTGCATGGCGATTGCCTTTCTCCCGGCGACCTACAAATACCATGCAGGCACCGAAGAACGTTATTTGAAAGAAGTAATCAAAAAGCACAGCTACCCCGGTGTAGATGCAGAAGATGCGGATGGCCGGGAACACCGTAATGGCGCCGATCCCGAAGGCCAGTCCGTCCGTGATGGTTGTTATGGTGATGGAGACCGCAGCCTCCGCGTACGTCTCCCGCATCCTCTCCTCCACGCTGCCTCCGGGATGGGTCTTCCTCCAGGCTGCCAGCATGATGAACATGTCGTCCACTCCAATACCTGCACGGGCACATACACAGTTGTTCAGGCAAGATGGTGAGGGCAAAACGTGACGAGTAGAATGTAAAAAGTGAACCAGACATTACGCCAAAAAGCAGGTACTCAAGCAACTGGATATGGTTCTTGAAACGGTCAGACGTTTCAACTAGTATCCATTAGTTTTCGTCAGTGACACTAAAGAGATCTTATAAGAGAGGGTTTTTATATCCTAGCTGTGAATTGATATGTAAAAGAGATCTAGTTGAAGCACAGGTTTTTCCTATCTATGAATTGAAAAATGGGAGGAAGAAGTTTTTTCAATAGTCTAAAAGCTACAAAGGTAAGACCCGGGAAGAACAAACCGCTCTCAAAGATTTGGCCACTAATCAAGACAAAGTGATCATTCCGGCAGACAAGGGCAGATGCACAGTAGTTTTAGACAGGGAACAGTATGACAGATAGGTGAAGACCTCTTAGGGGACAAAAACATCTGCATGCCATTAAAAAGGACCCCATCACCCGATTTAAAGGGAAAATCACCACAGCCCTTGGCTCCAGAAATTGGAAAAGGCCAAAGTTATAGACCACGTCACTTATCGTAGGCTCTATCCGACTTCGGTGTGACCCCAAACTTTCTACAGCCTTCCCAAAAGCCACAAACAGAATGCCCCCTACGCCCCATAGTGCCCAGGATAGGGTCAGCTACATACGGGATAGCAGGCTTTCTCTCTAAGATCCTGGGACTATTAGTGGGGAAGTCTCAACATCATGTTCAGAACAGTGCAGAATTTGTTGACAAAATCAAAGACACACATGTGGAACAACATGAAATCATCACAGATCATACGATGTGTGCTCACTTTTCACTTGCATACACCCCACCACCCCCAAGGACGCGGTCTCGGTAGTTAGGGAAGCCGTGAAGGCGGACGACACAATAACAGATAGAACCACATTATCCGTTGACCAAACGGTGCGAACTGTTAGACCTCTGCCTAGGGTGTACCTATTTCAAGTACAAAGGACAGTTTTAATTTTTCAACAACTGCAGGGTTGTGCAATGGGATCGCCGGTATACGTATCACCCATTGTTGTAAACTTGTACATGGAGAAGTTCGAGAAGAAGACGCTCAGTTACTTTTCCGGACTGGCTTCACTATGTAGATTACACTTATTGCAGACTTCTTAGATACCAAAACTATTATAGAGAAAGACGGCAGCCTTACGAGTTCGAAGTGAACAGGAAACCAACACACACTGACCAGTATCTAGCCTTTGACTCTCATCACCCATGTGAACACAAACTGGCAGTGATAAAACCCTTTACCACCGTACAGACAACATCATTTCCTCTGATAAAGCCAAAACAGACGAACACAAACACCTCAAAAGTGCCTTGACCAAGTGTGGCTATAAGAACTGGACCTTCAACAAAGCACTTAAAACCTGGAACCACTATAAGAAAACGCTCAAATGCAAACCCCCAACCGACAAAAACAAGGTCACCATTACCATCCCATATGTCCAGGGAGTTTCGGAAAAACTATTTCGGAAAAATTAACTCATTTCCATCAACATAGTCTTAACTTGTCTTACCTTTGTAGCTTTTGATAACTTGGCTCTATCTGCTAGTGTGCCGTCCGCCTTCACGGCTTCCCTAACTACCGAGACCGCGTCCTTGGGGGAGGGGAGGGGGGGGGGGGGAGGGATGGGTGGGTATGCAAGTGAATCGTATGAACTGTGATGATTTCATGTTGTTCCACATGTGTGTCTTTTGTCAAAAAATTCTGAACTGTTCTGAACATGATGTTGAGACTTCCCCACTAAAGGTCCCAGGATCTTAGCTAGAAAGCCTGCTATCCCGTATGTAGCTGACCCTATCCTGGGCACTATGGGGCGTAGGGGGCATTCTGTTTGTGGCTTTTGGGAAGGCTGTAGAAAGTTTGAGGTTGCACCGAAGTCGGATAGAGCCTACGATAAGTGACGTGGTCTATAATTTTGTCCTTTTCTAATTTCTGGAGCCGAGGGCTAGGTGGTGATTTTCCCTTTAAATCGGGTGATGGGGTCCTTTTTAATGACATGTAGATGTTTTTGTTCCCTAAGAGGTATTCACCTATCTGCCATACTGTTCCCTGTCTAAAACTACTGTGCATCTGCCCTTGTTTGCCGGAAGGATCACTTTGTCTTGATTAGTGGACAAATCTTTGAGAGCGGTTTGTTCTTCCCGGGGTGTAGTAGGCCGGGTCTTACCTTTGTAGCTTTTGGACTATTGAAAAATTGTCTTCCTCCTATTTTTCAATTCATAGTTAGGATAAACCTGTTCTTCAACTAGATCTCTTTTACATATCGATCATTTCACAGCTAGGATATGAAAAACCCTCTCCAACAAGATCTCTTCAGTGTCACTGGCGAAAACTAATGGATACTAGTTGAAACGTCTGACCGTTTCAAGAACCATATCCAATTGCTTTAGTAACTGCTTTTTGGCGTATCTTATTACCTGGAGGTCTAACTTACACCAACGTATCAACCAGTAATTTTGTAAACTTGTGTCACCACTTTGTACATGTATTTATGTTCACGATCTCAGTAAAAGGTAAAAAATACACACATACAAATGCTACCAAAAGCTTAACCGTTCTGGCGAAGGTAATAGACAAAAAAGTAGAAGCATGACTTACCTATGATGAGAAACGGCATGGAGGCGACCACGCTGGTGAATGTGACCCCGCAGTACAGACACAGCCCCATGGAGGACACCACCGCCATGCCTGCGGACACGGCACCGAGCATGCCCAGCCACGGCTTGGAGCGGACCATGTCCAGCATCATGCAGGAGACGACGGAGAAGGTGATGAGGACCGTGAAGGTGATGGCGAACCGCGGGATGATGCGGGGTGTCAGGGCAGACAGTTCCTCCTCTAGAGACTGGGACGAGGTTCGGGAAACGTCGATAATGTCCGATTCAAAATTGTCCATGTAGGACAGAAACACCTTTTCCCATTCTTCGCTCAGTTTGTCATCTCCGGGCTTTCCGCTGCGCAGGTAGAAGGTCAGTTTGAAGGCGACGGCGGTGCTGACTATTTCTTCCGTCCCTGGCTCGAGAGTTACCCCTCCCAGGGCGGCTCCACTGAAGAGCCGGGTCCCGTCAGGTAGATTTGTCCAGGGGTAACCAATGGTCGTGTTTTCATCTTTCTCCAGTGTAAAGTTGAGGAGGTGGTACCCGCCGACTACACACTGGGACTGCCATTTGGCACACAAGTCCGCAAATGTGTAGTCTGTCGCTGATATCCTTACTTCTAGTCCGGATATATTGTTGTAGAGCGACAGCGCCTCTTGCAGAACGGACGTACTCAGAACGTCGCCGTTTCCTTTACTAGTCACAATGACGCTAGCCGATCTACCGTTCGTTATGATTCTGGAGGCCTGAAAAGCTTCAGAGTCATTGAGAGGGAAGTGCTGTTGGACCACAGCGCGCTCTGTCTTCCCGCGGCCATTATCAGGTGTGTACAGTCCCTCCACAGACGAATCAGACGCCATGAAATACATGCCCGCTCCCAGCCCACCTGCCAACAGAAGGGGCAGAACCAGGAAGGGGACGGGGTGTCGTGCCAGGAACCCTCCGTACGCGGCAAACACACGACTTATTACTTTGTCTATGCAGTCGTATGTCATGTTTTAGAACTTACGATGCGGTAGTATTGAAAAAAAAGCGCCTCCAGAAGACACGGAGTAGGCCAAGCGAAAAAGACGTGAAAGCAAACAAGTCTTGTTTCCGTGTGCTAGGGGCAATTACATTAGAGCGCATGCGCGGCTCTTGCCACTATAAGAATAGCCGGTGTAATCAATTATGGAATTATATATTCACAACGTTATATGTTTGGCAGTGAGCGTTGGATGTACTGCAAGAATTAGGCAAGTAATATATGTCCATGATGAGTTTAAACAAATATAAAAATAACCGTCATATTGAACAATCACGTCCCAATCCGGCACACTTTGAAGACCATTGTATGAACTAGTCCACCAGCAAAGCGCTATTTTATCGCGGACTAATGATAAATTTTTTCTCGTGCAAACTGAGCTGATAAGCCTCGCTCGAAAGCCACCTGTACCGTTCGTGCACAAAACGCTGTTAACAGGTCGTTGTGATCGATTTAGCACTCCCCTTTCCATCACAAACATACAGTATCGACAATATCACTACGCCATCTGGATACACTCCCTATGATAAAATGAAACACAACTATGATGATAGTCTGGTTTACATTGCTGATTAAAGTGTTCTCATGTCTTCCTATGTTGTTTCGGACAGCCTAGCTTATGCTCAGATGGCCTGCCTTGTTATCCCTGTCACCTGTTTTGGGTGCCACCATAATAACCTTCGTACCTGGTTGGTGACTATAAACTAAGGCTGGTTACATATCTTTCAATGTAGACTGTACACAAGGGCCACATGGTGGTGTTTTAACTGATAAAGACCATTAACGCCTGATACCTTTGTTCTGTTTCTGACTGAGTGAGAAGATATGCCACGAAGTACTAGTAGGTCATGTGGCGGTGCACTGAGCAAAAAGTTGAAAACACTGTGGTCATATACATTTCTTCTCGTCACCACCCCTTACCAAACAGTTCTAGGTAAAAGCAACCCTGTAGGTGAGACTGAAATAAGACTGACTCTATACAGCCTACTTTGTGGTAGTCTAATAATTTGGGGAGAAAAAAAAAACACAGGAGTTTTTTTCGAGAATATCTGTAACTCAGTAAGCCTTAGTCTGTCCATGTTGGTGACTGCGTCCTGAGGTCAAGGTTAGGTGAAAGCTGTGGAAAGCTAATTTATAATTGGACCATTGAGCACGATATTTGCCGAGTCGATTGTGCTTTGGGCAAGGATTGTTTAAAGGGGTCTCAACCAACCACTACTTTTTGGCGAAATGATAATTAATGTTTTTTTTGTCAGACATTTATGTAATACAATCATTCGAACTGAAGAAAAGCCAAGCTGTGCCGTTTGTCCTCAAAAAATTGTTAACAAGTGGCTGTGGTTGATTCATAACCATTAGCAAGCTGGCCTGGAGTGCTAAAAAAAGCCGTGTCCTATCTGTCTTCATCGTTTGAGACATCGATCATGTAAAGCTCAGGTCGCCTGACGTGCCCACGCCACGTGTACTGTGTTAAGTACGACCGGTGTTCTAATCAGGAAGGCTGCTATGGATCAGTGGACCATAGCAACCTTCCTAGTTGGAACATTCCAAGCCAACAAAAAGGTAACATGGTTATTAGATATATGTACATGACTGGATAGACACAATCAAGGCTACTTTGCGTACTTTGTTGGAGTAGGTTCGTTTCATCTACATGCATCAATCGAATTTCTCTTGACTCCACACGTCACCGTTGCCTACACAGAAATAAACTTGCATCAGCAAACAAATTGGTTATCAGTTAATCCCAGAACTGGCGTTTCCTTGTGAGTTTGCCGCAAACGCGATCCCACACGCGAAGAGAAATGAAACGTGTTTATTTAGAGACAAAATGCCCGATCTAAACACAAACCATAACTCATTAATCCACCAATCAGAGATTTTCACATCTGACGAATTTTTACTATATTCGAAGAGCAAAATTGATCATGTGCACATTATGTCCTTGAATAATGTAGACAAACAAGGGATGCCAGACGTTCGTGTTCTTGAGTTTTTGTGCCGAGCTTAACTTAATGGGAATCAAATATCATGTATGTGCTTTTCAGACCTCAGCACATTAATGCTTTAGACAAATATCACGTAACCCTGTTCTCTAAAGGCTGCTTCTCCGCAACATTTATGTATACCGGATTGCATCATATCTTGGCCTTTCATGACCCCCAAGTGACCGGGCAAGTTAAGGTTGCCACATTGCAGCCTACTGTTCATAATGCCAACATCACTGTCTGGCCCTGACGTTTCCTTGTTTGCCTGAAACAATCAAGCTGTCAGAAACGGAACATTCTCCTATTTCCAAGGAAGAAATATAGCCTAGTACAATTCTAAAGTAATCTAGATGTAATGAAGAAAGATGAAGACATTTCTAAAGATGCAAAGACTAATGCTTTATCCTTAAACTCTATCTCTGTTAGATATCTTTCTGTGATGTTAAGGGCCCACAAGGGGAAAAATTCGAGTCATCCTGAAACGTGTTACTAGAACGTAAATAGACAAAGACGAGAGGCGGAAGCTTGCGTTTAACTTGCGTTCCTCTGAAATATTGACTATAAGTAATCTGCAAATGTTGGATGCATTGGTTTTTCGCACACGAGTTACGAACTGAATCAGAAATTGACTGGCAAACAGTTGATAAGCTTATTTCAATCAGTGATGAGTATTGTTCTGTATACTCCTTCTCATTACGTGCGTTTCCTGAAACAGCTGGACAGCAAATTAAATCACAACGTTTAAGACGCCTAAACGATATACTGAAGCTGTTGTACATTAATTCCCTCTTTTCGAGTTGATCAACAGTTAGATCTGACGAAAGAGACTTTATACAGGAAATTTATGTTTGGTGATTCTCTACAAATCACCCGGACTCCAGGAAGAATAGTGACATGTCAGTCACTGATGGAGACCTGTATTAAACCAAACCAAACCAAATAACGAAAAAGTAATATGCAAATAAATGATTAGTCCTGCAAATGACTGCTGTGCACAGCCTACTTTGTGGTAGTCTGGTCATCTAATGAAGAAAGACAATAATTTTCCCCGAGAATATCTGTAACTCAGTAAGCCTTGGTCTGTCTGTCTTAGTGACTGCGTCCTGAGGTCAAGGTTAGATGAAAGCTGTGAAAAGCTGATTTATCATTAGATCATTGAACACGATATATATTTGCGGAGTCAATTGGGCTTTGGACAATAATTGTTTGCAGTGGTCTCAAAACCAACCAACGACCCAACCAACCACTACTTTTTTGGCAAAATGGTAATTAATGTTTTTCGTCAGACATTTATGTAATACAATCACTCGAACTGAAGAAAAGCCAAGTACCGTTTGTCAGCAACACACTGTTAGGTTAACAAGTGGCTGTGATTGATTCATAACCATTAGCGCGCAAGCTGGCCTGGAGTGCTAAAAAAGCCGTGTGCTATCTGTCTTCATCGTTTGAGACATCGATTATGTAAAGCTCGTGTCGCCTGGCGTGCCCACGCCACGTGCACTGTGTTAAGTACGGCCGGTGTTCCTATCAGGAAGGTTGCTATGGATCAGTGGACCATAGCAGCCTTCCTGGTTGGAACATTCCGAGCCAACAAAAATGTAACATGGTTACCTCGACTATACTGTAAGTAGTATTACACCAAAGAAATATGCATCACTTCGTAATGAGAACAGTTAGAATGAAATTTAATTCACAAAAACACATTTCATTGATACAGGTTTGTAAGACGGTTACATTAACATTGTTACAAGTTTTCGTAAGAACTTAATTCGCATTCAACGGATGAAATATTATAGAATAACGACAGGTACAAAATGGACAGTCATTATAGACCTGTCAAAAAAGTGTCACGGTTTTCTTTCTGACTGTACTACTTCATGAAAGCTTGTGGGAAACACATACAGTTATATGTCGTTTACATATCAGCAAAAAACACTGGTCATTCGAATTAAGGGAATATTACAGTACACACTTTCTTTTAAATCTAATTGAATCAAGACACGAAAAGGTACATGAGTATCAGAAGTGTTGTGTAACGTACGGATTGGCCAGTACTGTGTCGTGCGTTTTATCACTTTCATCCGCGTCATTAGTTTTATCTTTCGGATCACATGGATGTAGTTTATCGCAAAGCAAAGACAGACATACTGGAAGGAAAAGAAAAGCATGCATGAAACTGAACAGAATCGTGAAAAACAGAATTTTGAAATAATTTCGAAACAGCATTGTGTTATAAGTAGAGAGAATGGAAACGGCACAGAACGTCGCTACGAAGTGTTGCAGTGCTACAGGTCCTGTCATGGACACCACTGTCTGCTTTGCACCGGCGTTAGGAACACTGACGAACATAAGCAGGAGTCGCAGGCAGTGCTCAACCGAGAATGAAGCCGCCAGGGAGAATGACATGAAGCTATTGCTGTCAAGCGTAACTCCCCAGAGCACAGAAAAACCGACGATACCGACACATATCGACGCACAGGATATCACAGCCAGCAGTGACACTACAGGATGAAAAGTAAGCAGGAAAACAATTCCGAACAAACTCGCTGCCAGTGTAGCGGAGAACCTGATGGCTTCCCGATATATCTGTGTCAGCATGTCATTGAAGAAAAATGACGGATGGAAGACTAAGGCGTTCATGTCATATTCCTGTATGATCTGCTGAAACACGTGAACGGCAGTGACGCTATCCCGGAACTTGTACGTGTCTTTGGTCTGGAGGACGAAACGTGAACACGATATCATGTCGTTGTGAATAAGGACGTCCGAGACATATGAGCTGTGTGATTTATTAGCCAAAAATGTCGAATTCAGGAAGCCCACAAAGTTGTTTTGACTTTCAACTGAGACGCCAACTGAACGGACGAAGCTGAGAAACTCTGACAACCAAAACCGCCCCTCCTCGGTCTCATTGACATTATACACATAGCCGCTGCGTTCCAGATCTGTCTTAAGGTCGAGTATGCCGTTCAAGGAGTCCTGGTGCCAATATTCATTTCCACTGACAACCACAACAGACACGGGTGGGCCGAACGTACTGAAGAACCGTTCTTCAGATCTGTAGAAGGAAGCCGAAACTGAGTCGTCCGCGACAACGCTACCTAAGATAAAATCTGTCTGTAAATTATAACAACCCCAGACAGCTAAACCGATATATATCAGACACAAAATGCCAAGAAAAATCTTGCATATGGGCATGACTAGGAAACTGCTAATGTACTTGTGAAAAAGACTAGACAGGCTTCTTTCACTCGCTTGCCATGGCTCTGTATCATCTATAGAAGGTCCCCCGGCACAGAAGATCTTATAAACCAAGGGTTGATCACTAGCTTCGGACCTGGGTAGCACTTTCTTACACATCGCATAGGCATGCCTGTTTAACTTTTCTCTTCGCCCGTCCAAACCAAACAGTGCTACAAGAAACACACACTGGTATAGGAGAAGGAAGACAGACACAAGAGCTGAGAAAATGAAGAAGGTTCTAAACCCTGGAAAGTCTGTAACACTGCTGACTCCGTAGGTGACGGCTAGTATGACCGCGGTACAGGTCATGGGCACCCCGGTCTCGCGGAGGGTCCGCCCCAGGCGCTCTGGTATCGCCGCGGTCTCGTCTGTCCGCCACCACGATGTGGCCAGGTGGAGTCTGTTTGCCGTTTCAAGTCCTGGACAAAAAGTATCAAACGAACGTATAAGTTCAAATGATCTAGAACCAGTCTAGCTCGAATGAACTGAAGGAACAGTTCACCATATTTTCAACTAGTCATGACAGGAACTAGACTATGTACAGTATATACAGGCTCGCTGTACAGTCTTTAGATCATTTTACCTAGCTCTTGCCGACATACAGTATGAACAACAGTGCGGCCCTAAGGGCTGTAACCCTTTCCAGCAGTGTGCATGTTTGGTGAGCGACACAACCGGAATTCGAACTCACAGCTTGGTCCAGAGGCAGGGGTGCTAACCACTGGAGTGGTTTATAAGTTTATAATTATGTCATATTCTAAGGTGAAAAGCATTAGAAGATCTTGACTGCGTTCGTATCTAGCCAAACTGAAGTATACATGACCAATGATTACCACACCCAGGGGTCCTACCGGTGGCCAGCATTTTGTTGTTTACAAACATTAGGAGGTCTAGTTTGAGATGGTATTTATCACTCAGCGAGCCTTGTGTAGCCTACAAAACTATACCCTATAAACAACCATGCACAAATAGTTCACAAACACCAGAAATACGACACAATGATGCAAATATCATTTTACATTATCATTTACATTTTGCATCATCATTTTTCTGGAGGATGCTTTAAATTTCGGGGCCCAAATTTCATATAGTGCATCTTTAACATACAATTACAATCTAATATGAGTATAGACAGAATCTAAATTTATATCAGCACAATACAAGTGTCTTGGGTGTGGAGGAGCATTAGCCGATAGGAATCAGGCTTAATTTGCATAATCGATGGGACTTTGTGGTATGATAGCATAGACAATACCTTGGAGGCAAATGATAAAATAAGTCATATTCATGACGCGTATAGGTTAGATAAAGCGGAACATCATCAGACATCGATTATGTACAATTGGTGTAACCTTTAGAAAAGGATAAAAATATTGGAGTTGAGGAAAGTTGTATGGAAATAAGTATGAAATAGGATTTTATGTGTAGGCGTATCATAAGCCATATATTGCTCCAAATTGCAAGCCATTGGGGATCTTAAGCAAGTAGAAAAGGAAACCATGCTGCGATTTAAGATATATTTCTCACCTAGCATGGGGAAGGAGATCAGGCCGATGGGAGGGATGAACTTGAACCCTAACCACAGCAGAAGTCCGAAAGTCGACAGGAAAGCCAGGGCCAGGGCCAGCAGACTTCCCATTCCCACCAACACTTTTGCCCGGACCCAGTCTGCGCTTAATGATACAGAACACACGATACTGACAAGTAAGAACATCAATGCAAACCGGCGCACAACGGCAGCACTCGTGTTAATAATGTCCGTTTCAAGTGTTCTGGATGTCAAAGGGACCGCTGTGATGTTTTCATTGGAAAGTTCTAACATTTTACGGGTGAACGTTTGCTCCCATGCTTCAGCTGCGCCTCCGTCATCTGGCTGGAGATGGTAAGACAGCTGAAAAGATCTCGCTCGTTTGAGTGTTCGTCCGTCTGGGAGATAGTCAACCCCGCCGATCTGATGGCCGAGGAACATGGAAACGTTCTCGCAGCAGTTCGTTATAGGGAATGTAATGTTCATCGTCCCGACATCCCCGTGGCATTGCCGCCTCACCAGGTCCACTAGAGGAGAATAAACGCATGTTTGGTTTCTCCTCGCACATAGATCCTTGTAGGTTAGAGTCTGTTCACCAACAGTAACAGGCATAGCCACTATCGCTTGGTGGATGGTTTGTACCTGTCTTGCAAGTGCACAGTTCAGCAGGTTACCGGTGTCATCTGTTACGATGATTACCTTGCCGAAGTTACCTACGTTGGTATGTCTATTCGGTACAAAATCAGAATAGTTGGCAGGAAAACAGCGACTGACGGCTGCTTGATCTTGGCTCGCTCGTCCATTTACAGGGCTGAACAAGTACACAATGTCCCATTCGGCTTGGATAAACACGAATCCGACCCCCAAAATGCCGGCAACTAAAAACGATCCTATCAGGTAAGGGATAGGCTTACTTGCCACCAGTCGTCCATGGAGACTGAACAGCCTGTCTATATGATACTGCGCCGTTTTCATTTTACCAAAAACACGCTTCCAGGGCCGAAGGAAGTAAAGGCTGTACACCTGCCACTTTGACATGGAGTACACCCCATCAACGACATGGAGGTCAAAGGACTAGGCAGGTACGTACACAGGCAGTGATATATTGCCTGGGTAAATAAATCAATCACGTGTCATACCTTACGACCTCTGGGAGAATAAAGTTTCGGACTATTCCACCGAATCACTCACGGGGAAGAGATCTTGTGTGTATAAAGTAAATGCAAATAAAAGTGCTGTGATGTTTGCATCAAGACAGGCATATCACATTGTATGGACAATTGAATGTTTGGTACTAAATGGAGGGTGAAAAAATTTGGCTGTGATGGTGGGGAGACACGTGGTGAGACTCCCACATTTCTGAAATGGAAGACCCCTCGTAGCTTTAGTTTCATACTTTTTGTATGTGACAAGTAACACTATTGGCTAGAATGCTTCGTAGTTTCCGCCCATCACCTGACATCAGCACATTTATTTTCGTGGGGCTACCACGCCGACACCCAGATGTAACCTAGCCCCCGCAATGAATGGACGAACAGATCGCTTAAGATCGAAAATGAGGCACCGGTCTGTCAGTGTGGTTTTCTTTCAATGGTTTTAGAAATACATTGACTTATCTAACAAGGAACATTTCAGAAGTGTTCCAGCTATGGATGAAAAGGTGGCGATAGTCGGTATCGGCTGTCGCTACCCCGGCGGAGTCCACACACCGGCGGACTTCTGGGCCATGTTGGCGGAGGGACGGGACTGCACCATCCCGCCTCCAGACGACAGGTTCGACACTTCGTTCCTCTGGCATCCCGACAGAACACCGGGCAAACTTTACAATCGATGTGGCGGCTACCTACAATGCAACGTGTTCGAATTCGACCGGCAGTTCTTCAAGATCCCGCCAGGTAAGGGAAGCTTTATGTGATCGACATGAAGTGCTGTGCTATTGAAACTTTTAAACATATCCCCACTTGTTAGGTCGACGGTGAAGATTAGACATCTAGGTAACGAGATTTAGATTCTCGATACAGATTCTGAAGTTATTCAAGCAACTCGGTGTTAACCCATGGCGTTGCGCAGCTTAACGTTAGGGTGTTTTGCTCAAAGCCCAGGGGGGCTGAGTTCGACTCCCCTGATATGATCCGACGTTGTACCCTTGGGAAAGCACTTTAAACGAATTTCCTCACTTCACTAAGGTGGAAATCAATGCCCAAATACCCAGTTTGGGATAGGGCGTTAGATGCATGTTTGAGTAAAGCAACACCTCGATAACGTAAAAGGTCCCACCACATTTATCTAATTGAGTAGGGGTCCATCCCGGTGTGAGTATGAGTCAAATAAATCTTGTGCTGCTCAGTACAAACCTCATGTGTTATGTCATGGGGCTGCTTACCTGGTATCAATACAAGCAAAGTACTGAACATTTCATACGGATGTTTCAAACAGCTTTCGCTGGGTGCGTAGTTCTGTGGTTAGTGACCTTGTTTCTAGCTCTGGACTAAATGGTAGTGAGTTAGTATCCCGGCTCTGTTGCCCACCAGACATGCATCCTACGGGAAAGGCTTGCAGTCCGTCCTTATACCCCTGTCACTTTGTCGACGATCTTCGGGCGTACTTCGTGATCGCTGGAAGGTCGGCCGATTTAAAGATCGACAGAGGGTCGGCCGTATTTTTCGCTTAAAACCCGTTCCTGTTACATTGATCGAGGCTCGGGCGATCGCCTAAGAATATATTTTATAATAATGAGCCTCCCATGACATGGCGCCAGCTCTTGCACGCTGATGAGGTAAGACGTTCAATCAATTTTGAAGTCTCAGTTGTTCACATGGGAATCTTTTGAACCATTTAACGGACCGCACGGGTAGAATAGAAATGATCCCAGGAAAGGATTTCTGTGATAAACCCAGCCCACATATTGTCACAGGAGCCACAATGTCAGAATTACTCGCTAGGTCAAACAGAGTCTACATTTGCGACCGATGATCAATAAGTCGGCCTCTACTCGCCCGACAACTCAAAGCTCTGCGACCTCAAAGATCACCGGCAAGTAGTCGCTGATGTTAAGACCAAGTTTAAAATACTAAAGACAAAAAAATCGTGCGTTAATCGAGAAAACACCGGACGTATTACTTCCGTAAATGTCATTTGGAGCTCGCAGACTCGTCGTCCGATCGATTTTCGCGCAATGTGACAGGGTTATTATACCAAGATCACAGTGCACGGTAATTGATCGGACACCAAGTCTGCGAGCTTATTTTAGGCAGTAATACACCCGGTGTTTTCTCGATCAGCACGACTTTAGGGGCGATTTTAAGGAGTTGACCAATGCTCTCTATACAATCTGTTCTTAAGATCAGCGACATGTTGCCGGCGGTCTTTGGGGTCCAGGTGTTGGGCGAGTATAAACCGACTTCATTGGTGTCGGTCGTAAATCGGACGGCGTGCGCCCATCAGTTTGGCGAGTTTTGCCGACTCCCGTTCGTTTGAACTATCGTGTAATTCTGACATTGTGGCTCATGATCATCGGTCGCGTGTGGACTTGGTTTATCATACCAGTCCTTTTTAATGATCATTTCTATTCTACCCGTTTATTCCATTAATTGGTTAAAATTGTCACAGCTAATACATCAAAATCGATTGAGCTATTGCCTTTTTGCGATAAACGTCTTGTCTTACCTCGTCAGCGTGTCCAAGAAGTGGTGCCTTGTCACGGGAGATTCATTATGCCCCTGTCACATTGTGCGAAACTCGATCGGACGACGAGTCTGAGAGCTCTAAATGACATTTTCGGCAGTAATGCGTCCGGTGTTTTCTCGATCAGCGCGCGATTTCGCGATTTTTTATATAATAGTGATGTTCGGCGATGCTCGATGTGCACCAAAAGTTGTTCTTAACATCAGCGACTAGTCGCTGGTGATCTTTGAGGTCATACACGGGACCTCCATTTAACGTCCTATCCGAGGGACGGCCCTAGCCGAAACTAGATACTCATTTTCACCTGAGTAAAGTGAGGAAAGTCGTGTAAAGTGCCTTTCCCAAGGGCACAAGATCGGTGGCACGGCAGGCGGATTTGAACCCGCAACCTCTCGGTGCAAATCCGAACATGCTACCGCTGCGCCACGCGGTCCCGTCAACTGTGTGACAGC
The DNA here is from genome assembly GCF_000003815.2 of Branchiostoma floridae. Classification (NCBI taxonomy): domain Eukaryota; kingdom Metazoa; phylum Chordata; class Leptocardii; order Amphioxiformes; family Branchiostomatidae; genus Branchiostoma; species Branchiostoma floridae. The sequence goes on along the minus strand of NC_049979.1, from coordinate 34,397,172 downwards.
GCTTAAAAAGGATTTACCTAGAGGAAATCAATGTCTGTCGCGTCGGAATAGATTAGACATCAAAGTATGTCGTTTCCTGTTGCACTTCAGTAAAGGAAATCGCCGGCAAGGTCCTTTATATCCATGACTGACAAGCTTTTGTTCCTTTTATTTCCGTGAGATCTAATCATAATCATATTCCAGCTAGTCCAACTCCACGGGCGGTTGTTTTGGCATTCAAGATGACACACACCCAGCGCGTATTTGAGGCGACAAATATTGTTAATGTTAAAATTGACTTGGATATGCATGCATCGTCCTCGCATTTGGACTGACTGAAAAGCACCCAAGGCAACATAGTTACATGTACTGGTAAAAGTGTCTGCTTCAATATTAATGTTACAACAATGAATCGACTAATAACTCTTATGTATGCCTGTTTGGTAATGATAGCAAGGAAAAAAGAATAGCATTCGATTCTCCACGTGTTGGACGCGAACTCAGAATTCACGATCTATAACATTTTAAACAGCTTTAAGTTAGTACTTTTTCAGGTGATAATCCTTCAGCCTTCTGGAAACTTTTGAAAGAGTTTTAAAAGTCAAAAGATTCACACTTTAAAAATCTGTATGGAGAGAATCTCCACCTCGTGTACCTGACCCACCCCCCCCACCCCCCACCCAGTAGTTTTGAAACACAAATAAGAAATAAAGTATCAGAGTTAGAAGACGTACTAATAGGCAATCAATTAGACACTCCTATCCAGAGGAAAAAATTAAAAATGCAATTTCGAATCAAGAACGGAAAAGCCTCGGGAAAGGATTTAGTTCTTAATGAAATGCTAAAGCACTCTCCTCACATTCTCATTGAACCGCATACTAAATTATTCAACCTGTTCCTATCCTCTGGTTATTTTCCCCAGGAATGGTGCAATAGCCACATTGTCGCCCGACATAAGGGCGGAGCTAAAGATGATCCCGGTAACTACAGGGTGATATCGGTTACTAGTTGTTTAGCCAAGCAGGTCACATCTATACTAAACTCACGCCTCACCACTTTCCTAGATGAAAATAAACTCATATCTCCGAATCAAGCCGGACTGAGGGTTTCGGGAAAACGTCGGAACGAGCGATAACCGTTTTATCAAAGATACACTTTTAAGCAAATACCTCTCAGAAAATAGACGTCGACTTTACTCTTGCTTTGTCGACTTCAGGAAGGCATTTGACTCCATTTGGACAGAGGGACTCCGATACAAATCATTATCTTCAGGAGTAGAAGGTAATCCCTGTAGGCTGATGTTATGGTAATACCTAGGTAGCAATATGAAGATACAATGCCTGCTGTCTCTTGTCAGAATAGGAAAGTTTGTTTTGTGAATAATCGACCAGATTTATTGAAGATAATAATTTTTGCTTTCTTTAGGTTAATTTGGAGCTTCCATTCAGTACTCGACGTAAATGCGTTTAGTTTACCGAGGGAGCATTGTAGTCCTTAAATTTATCGGAATCAGACAATAAAACAACATCTAGCATATAGTAGACATTACACTAATAGATTATTAAGAATAGGTGGTGAACATTCTATATTGTCTATGTACTAGATCGTTAATGAATATATTAAAAAGAGTAGGGCTGAAGTTGCGTCCCTGATATTGGTGACAAACGGTGAGGCGTTTTCACGCAAGTGCTGGGTTTTTCATTCATACATTTGATTAGACTGTAAAAGTTTCCCCCTATTCCCGAATTAGGAATTTCAAGCGAAGGTAGTTTCAAGCGAAGCCCCTCACGCCAAATTGAGTCAAACGCTTTTCTGAAATCTATAAAACATGACTATAGTCGTTTGGTTTCGGATATATATTTACTAATCAGTGTATCCATAACAAACAGCTTGCCTCTTGTTCCAAAGTTTGCACACCCGGGCGCGAAGTCACTAGCGATCTCCCCCCCCCCCCGACGCGAAATAACTAGCGATCTTGCCCTCCCTGGCTACTGATCTCGCCCCCCTCTCTCGTCCCCCTCTAGCGATTTCGCCTCCTCCAAAAAATAGGGTTTACTTACCATTTTAGAAGTTGATTGGTATGAATCGCAACATGCTGTTTCAGAATGACATAAGTACACGATAATGATATAAGTACACGAGTCTGATACATAACTCTAACCATAGTGTTAATATTAACTTGATTAAATGACATTAATGGTATTAATATAGTTGGACTTGTCTCGAACTTGAGTCTCGACGTAAGATACTTTTCATTGTATTAACCTGTCCTCAAGCAACCTTTATCTCCCAATACGAAGTCTCTACCCTTGACCACAAAAGAATTATGAAGTGCCTGTATCAATTATGCAAAGGAGTTATTCATTATGATAACGCACATTCTGTTATATGTACCTTCACCACGTTTTTATGTTTATATTTCATATGACTGTTTTTTTTGGAGTAGTTAGGAACTAGTTTGTTTACCTGTGTGTTTTAGTATTAACTTGTGTTTTTGTTAGTGCTTTGGAAATGTTTTCTGCACAAGAAATAAAATGCAGTGACAAATTGAAAACATATAGCTGACTTATGTGTAGATGGTGCTGATTTATACGCTAGCGATAGCACTGTTTTTAGAGGGGGTGAGGTTGTTACCGATTTCTGAGGGGGGGGGCAATTCACTAGGGGGGGGGGGCGAGATCGCTGTCACACCGGCTGTGACACCGGCCTGGTTGTGGGATATTATCAGTTTGTATTCAGCTAGGAGCTCTTTAATTAAGAAGCGTGTTTTAAGATCGAGGTGAATAGTTTGGCTATTTTTTTTTAAACAACTTATGAGTGAGATTCCTCTGTAATTATTAGGGTCGTCTTTTGCACCACCTTTATGTAGTACTACGATGTGGCTGTTGGACCATTCGCGTGGAAAGTACACTGTAGACAGGAACACATTAAAAAGTTTGACTAGTGGTTCTAAGATGATGTTTGATGAGCACTGCAGCATTTCGTTGCGAATGACATTATTGCAAATTCCTGCCCGAAGGCTAATTCCAAGTACATGTATACATGGAAACACAATTGTGACAAAAATAATACAAGGGTATAGACTACAGTTGTAATGAAAATATCAATTGGTAAGGGTCAGTCACTTACCAATTGAGCTAACAGGTCCTATGCAAATACCCACCCATTTTGATAAGTATATGAGCTGGCCATATATCTACCTCAGCAAGTCCGTTATCGGTGCTTCCATTGAACTGTATTGTGTCAACGCATATCGCCGCTGCAGGCAGCGAAATGCAAAATAAAACCACATTGGAATAAGAACGAATTCCTTTCTCTCAGATGAAGCCAACCACCTGGACCCTCAAATCCAGATCCTGCTGGAGGTGACTTGGGAAGCGCTAGAAAACGCCGGGATCCCCCCAAGATCCATCCGCGGCTCAAATACCGGCGTTTACGTAGGCGTGACGTCAAGCGAATACCTCACGATGACCTGCAGCCCTTATTCAAATATCAGCCAATACACAAACTCCGGCACAAACTCATGCATGGTGTCCAACCGTATCTCCTACGAGTTTGACCTCCATGGTCCGAGCTTTTCTGTAGACACGGCCTGCTCCTCTTCGCTGTACTCCATCCATCTTGCCAGTGAAGCCATCAGAAAAGGAGATTGTAGCATGGCCATCGCTGGAGGTGTCAACTTGATGCTGTTGCCAATAACCTCAGTGGGTTTCTGCCAAGCAGGGATGCTGTCACCAGATGGCAAGTGTAAAAGCTTTGACGCCTCTGCAGACGGGTACTGTCGGAGTGAGGGAGCCGGGGTTGTTGTCCTCAAGCCACTCTCAAGAGCACTGGCAGATGGTGACAGGATCTATGCTGTCATTAGAGGAGGCACCCTCACCAATGATGGGAGAACACCAGGCATCGCGAACCCCAGCTACGACGCCCAACTGGACCTTGTTGAGAAAGCCTGTGCAGCAGCAAAAGTACACCCTCATGACATCCAGTATGTGGAGGCACATGGAACTGGTACCAAGGTTGGTGACAGAACAGAGGCAAATGCGCTGGGCCAGATCCTTGGTAGAGGACGAACAAAGGAAGATCCACCTCTCTACATTGGTTCAGTGAAGTCCAACTTCGGGCACGCAGAGGGCGCTGCAGGAGTAGCGGGAATCATCAAGCTGGCGCTCATGATCAGTAAAGCCCAGATCCCAAGGGTGGTGCACTTTTCATCACCAAATCCAGACATACACTTTGATGCGCTAAACATCAAGGTCCCCAGCACTTTGTTACAGTGGGAAGGGAAGGGAACCAGGCTTGCAGGCTGCAGCTCCTTTGGCTTTGGCGGAGCTAACGCCCATCTCATCTTGGAGAAGCCTCCAACACCAGATCTTCATCCAGCTATAGAAAACAGTGTCAAAGTCAACGCCAATCACTTCACAGGAGGGACAGAACGTGATGCAAAAACTATCATGTTGCTGTCTGGAAACACCAAGGCTGCCCTGAAAGAACAAGTGGAACACTGGATCTCCTTCTTATCAGACACCACAGCTTTCAATGAAGACCGCTTCCAACAGAGCCTGTACACTGCTGCAAACCGCTATCAACACCATGCAGAAAGGCTGGCAATAGTTGTCAACGGGCCCGATGACGCCGTTCAAAAGCTAAACCTCATGGCGAGAGAAGAGAAGCTGAAGGCAGCTGTAGAGGGAAAAGTCCCGGAGGGTGCTGAGCGCGGGAAGATGGCCTTTGTCTTCTCCGGGATGGGAACTCAGTGGTGGGGAATGGGCAGGAAACTTGCCCTGGAGGATCCAGTGTTCAGTGACGTGATACAGGTATGTTCTTCTGTAGCATAAGCACTGGTTTGCTGATTATTCTAAAAGCAGTATTCAAAATCAACAAACCGATACAGATCACACTTGACACCATGACAGAAGCAAACTTGATGTAAGGTTTCATATCGTAATTGTTGAAAAATGTTAAAATGTGCATCCACATCCACATATAATTACTCAAGTTACAATCCTACATGCCTGCTATTCAAATCTTCTGCACACTATTGATCATGGTTTCCTCTCTTTTCCACAGCGGTTTGAAGATGTGCTGAAGACACTAGGAGCTGACTGGTCCATAGCTGACATGTTGGCAAAGGAGACAAATCCTGACAAGATCAACAGGACAGGTAGGACGATATCTAATGTTTGCATGGTTAGGCCCCTATTCCACTAGGACGGCGCTCTCACGGCGCTCTCTCTGCGATGGCAAATTTGACCATCGCGGTGAGAGCGCGGTGGGATTGCCAAGGTCGCCGTGGGAGCGTGGTAAAAGTGCCATCGCGGCGAGAGCGCCGTCACCTCGGCGATGGTATGAAACCCTGTCATACCATCGCGGTGAGGGCGCCGAGGATGGCGATGCCACTATGATCGCCAAGAGAGCGCCATGAGAGCGCCAAGAGAGTGCGGTGAGCGCCAATAGGGCTTAACAATGGTAACGGGAGGTGCCCTAAGATGGTACCCGTCCTAAGATGGTACCCGTCCTAAGATGGCATGAATTTTTTTTGCTGATCTTATTATGCAAATTATGCAAAAGTTCGCCATGTTTGTTGCCACTGACTTTGTTGATTTGAAAGGTCCATACACCAAGTCCATGCACACAGCTGATTTTTGCATTAAAAATGTAATTTTTTTTATTCACAGGTTTTTTGAACAGAATTTTTACAATAATGTTGGCACTGTTGTCACCCGTTTTTAGGCGTTGGCGGCTCTTGTCCCTAAATATACAACCTGTGCAAAACAGCCACACAACTGTCATACACATATGAAATAAAGCTTCACAAAACACTACAAATATGGGGCTTTAAATGTGCGTTGAGTAGAAGACCGACAATACAAAAACAACAAAAGCATCACGGACGTTTTTTTCCCAGGTATTGTGGCCCTGAAGGTACAGACGAGCGAACGCTCCAAAGATTTGTTACGCTCTAACAAAGGATTCGTACCGTCTATGAAAACAGAGAAACTTCAAAGAGAGATGTCGAATATATTTCCGAATACGTACACAGTGTGTTGGTAATGTTGGCGGCGTTTTTTTTTGTTTTTTTCGTAATGATTTTGTTAGTCGGGCTGCCGCATTCAGTGCATTCAGCCCATGAAATCACGACCTGGACTGTGCTAGATTCAGCCCTCCTCAGTGAGACGAGAAGTACACACAAATTGACACACATTTTCACAATTCTACTGTCAAAAGAAAACTGAGACATCAGCGAATTTGATTCCCATTTCTTTTCACTTACATTCATCAGGTTCTCAAAAAAGCAAAATTACAAAAGCGCACCAAGTTAGGGCACACTGTCCAGCATAGCACAAAATCGGAATGTACATACACGAAAACGTCACACAGCGTTTGCCGCCTGTAACGTGGATTGCGAAGGGTTCATGAACCGTATTAATGTTTCCAGTATGTTATTTAGATGATTGTATAAAAAAACTTGACCACTCTCTGACAACTAGTGATGGAGCGCCGTTAGTCTGAGCATGTGAAAAAGTGCGCCATGTTAGGGCACCTCCCGTTACATGATAGGCCCCATTCCACTAGGTCTTATTTTCGATAGATCAAATTGTTTCATTATTTATTAAATGATTTACGATAATAACATGGCATGATAATAGTATTCATTTTGAACAAGTTACTTGACAAATTTAATGTAAAAAAAACAGCAAGCCGAACGTATGAGAAAATTGAATTTGTTTAAAGCCTTCATTCTATGATTTAAATATTGCGTAAGACGTAAAAGTATAACTTAAAAGACAGCAAAATACACAAAATGTACAATCTTTGGCAGCCTATAAATGGTGCTGACCTTTTAGTCCTTCGTCGCGTTGAGAGAGCGCTGGGGTCGCCGGAGACATCCCACTAGAGCAGCGTTTTCTGGCGTTGCGGCGCTTTCACGGCGATGGGGCAAATTTGCCATCGCCGTGAGAGCGCCGTCAAGTGGAATGGGGGTATAAAAGATAGACGGGGTACGTGCACATGTTTGCGTGTTCGCAAGCATGCGCGCGTGTTCGTGCGAGATTTGTGTATGCATGCGTTTATGAGTTTGTGTGGATGGGCGTTTCAGTTGTTAAAAAACATTGTACTGCAGATTCAGAATTACTTATTTTTTCTTATACGTTAAATCCATCTGTAACATGTTATTTGTCAAAACCTGCAACATGCATTTGAGAATGTCACCCAATATCAACATAGCCACGTTGCTTTCGTGCACAGACATCGCACAGCCCTGCATCTGCGCAGTACAGATGGGTTTGGTTGAGCTCCTGAGACAGTATGACGTCATACCTGATGCCATCGTTGGTCACAGCGTTGGAGAAGTGGCAGCAGCATACGCTGCTGGTCTCCTGAGCTTCGAAGATGCCGTGCGAGTGATCTACTACAGAGGAAAGGAGCTCTGCAAGACAAGCGGCCATGGGAAAATGCTAGCCGTACTGCACCCAATGAAAGAAGTGGAGGAGCTCGTCGAAAAGGATGAGAACAGGAACATCATCAACGTAGCCGCCACCAACAGTCCCAATCAGATTGTGCTCTCCGGAGACGACAATGCCATCGACAGCTTCCACAACAAGCTGAAGAATAGAGGCATCAAATGCGTCCTCCTTAAAGTGAACAATGCATTTCACAGCTACCAACAGGAACAGGTAAAGGATTCCATCCTCAAGAAGCTTAGGATCCTGTCAGCATCCAGCAGGACAACAGAAGCACAGATACCCATGATTTCTACGGTCACGAACCAATGGCTGTCCTCGGATATCACCAACACGGCCCACTACTGGTGGACAAACATCAGACAACAGGTCCGCTTCATGCAGTCAGCAGAGGTTCTCCTGCGGGACGGGTACAGCACGTTTGTTGAGATAGGAGCTCATCCAGCCTTGGGGCCTGCCCTGAAGGATATTTCGAGCACCAATAACTCACGTACCACAAAGCAAAACATCATCCCCACTCTGGTACGACCAAGAGACATCTCTTCACCAGCCGATGACCGTGAAAACATACTGATCACTACTGGGACACTGCATGTTGTAGGGTACCCAGTCAACTTCAGCCCTGCATTTGAGGAAAAGCACCGACGTGTTCGCGACATCCCTGCATACCCTTGGCAGAGGGTTCTGTGCAATGCTGGTACAGAAACAAGTTCCTCCCGGTACCTGTTTCCTCAGACGTCACATCCTTTACTCGGACAAGCACAAGAAACCACCGAAGGGACGAACAGTCAAAAGTCAAGAGTCTGGTGTTCCAATCTCTCAGAAGAATCTGTGCCTTGGCTTAAACACCACATCCTAGATGGAAATGTGGTTGTCCCCGCTGCAGCATACATGGAGACAGCACTGGCTGCAACCTCTGATATCTATGGGGATCAAAATGTACTTCTGCTGAAAAACCTTCAGTTCAAACGTTTCATGTTTGCCCCCACTTCGGAAGCGGTAATCAAATCAACGCTGCAACACAAAAGTACAAAGGAAATGCACTTTGGCCTGTACAGCAAAGATGCTTCCGGTTCATGGGTCCTTCATGCCACAGCAGAGGTGCACAAGGGAGACCTGACACAACCAGTTGGATCCGCCAATGGTCTATCCAATGTTGCAGAGAGGTGTTTCAAAACTATTTCCAGTGAAGAGATCTATGAAGCTGCGGAAGAAGCTGGCTTCCATCTCGGTAGTTCGTTCCACTGTGTCACTTCATGCACGGCATCCGACAGCTATGAAGAAGCCGTGGTCACCGCAGAGGCACCGGAGGAGATTTCACGGGAGTTTGGGCGTTACATCTACCATCCAGCCTTCATGGATACATTTCTGCACACATTTGCTTGTTTGTCACTCCTAAATGACAAGTACACTGGAAAGACACCAGCCAAACGAGTACCATTCTCCATGAAATCTCTGTGCATGTTCAACAAAATGCCATCAAACGTCACTCTCTACTTCAGGATTTCAAAGAAAGGTCCACGCAGAGTGGTGGACATCACAGTGACCGACCCCAGTGGCCTAGACGTCATTTGCGAAGTCGAAGAGCTCATGTTTGAAGATATTGATGCAGGTTCATCCTCCGGAATCAAGCTTTGGAATCTTCAATGGGAGCCCCTTGTCAAGAATGTGAGCGATGACGATCACGAACCAACCACATACAAACATGTGCTGGTCCTTCATGAGAATGAAAGCTTTGGCACAACAGTGAGCACAGCACTCCAGGCCAATCTGGGGTGCAAAGTTGAGATGATCAATCAAAATGTCCTATCTGCAAGTGAAGGTATCGAGAAGATGCGGACGCGTGATGATCTGGATCACGTCATTGTTCTGTATGATTTTGCTCGACAGGAGCAAACAGAGGGTTCGGGAGGCTGTCCCCGTGCTGAAGTCCTAAGATCTTTTCAGTGCCTTTCCATATTTAAGCACCTCACACAACGTGATCATCCTCCAACACTTTGGATCTTTACACGCGGGTCATCTTCAGTGCTGGAGCAGGACACCGTGAGCCCACTCCTGGCAGGTACATCGTCTCTATGTTTGTCCATATCACAAGAACACCCGCAGTTCAAGGTGAAGGCAGTTGACCTAACACCACAACAAAACTTCAGTGATGCAGCTGTAGAAGTTTTGTCCGTCCTGAAGGCAAACCCTAGAGAAAATGAAATTGCAGCTCGTATGGTAAACTTCCCAGACGATCAGCATGTTAACCTGTACGCTCGGAGACTGACCCCGATGAAGCCCGACCAGATTCTCACATCCTGCTCTCCCAACGAGTCATGGGCTTTTGACTCCAAACAAAGGCAAAATGGAAAGAAGCTCTACAAAGCTCATTCAAGTCCAAGCACACGGACGAGAAATGAAGCTACAGTTAAGGTTGCGGCCTTTGCTGCGTGCCCCTTTACTGACGTGATGGGGGGCTCTGATGGACCTGCCCCCGATATTCACCTCATCTGTGGTACCGTGCATCACCCACCCACAGATATGATGGTACAGGACGGGTCCAGGGTGATGGGAGTCGTCGTGGGCTGCATCGGTCCTCACATGAACATACAAATGAGAAACCTAGTGCCCTTGCCGGATGCCCTCTCCTGGAGCGATGCTGTTGCACTAGTCAAAGACTTCATGCCAGCATTCTCTTTCTTCCAGAAGATTCAGACAGTGTGTAAAGAAGATAGAGCGGTTGTTTTCCTACCTGACGATGATAACAAAGAGGCAGTGTCTTATGCCACCCTGGCACTACACCAGCAGGCCGAAGTCTGTGTTGTAGCAGATACAGTTCAAAACGTAAACATAGAAAAACATCTTCTCTGCTCAACAGAACCCCGCCCACCTACATCGACAGCAGTGATCACTACATATGAGAAGCTTGACCAAGACATACCTGACAAACACGCAAGTGTTGTGTTCTTGCCTAAAGGAGAAAGGGCAGGAGATGTCCTCCAACAAGCTACGAGGAAGCTACAAGCCTATGGAACTTTAGTCAATATGGGCGGCTCAACAATCCTGATGGACCAACTTCCAAAGAATATCAAATACATCACTGTGGATCCTATCGATAGTTCCCAAGGAGAATCTTCACTTGTCTGCATCGCGGACAACATTCGACATCTTCTTTCAAAATTTGACAAGTCAGACAGCTCGCTTTCCACGCTCAAACCATCTGTACAGACAAGCATGGACCTATCCTCTCTGTCCCACATATTGCACCAACAGCAGAAGGGATTGAAGATGCCCGACATAGTGACTGTCGATGACAGGGAAGTGCAACTGGGTCTGGACATCAAACAGAACCAGTTTAAGGCTGTCGACAAAGCTACATACGTCGTCACGGGAGGTCTGAAAGGCTTCGGCCTCGCCCTACTGGAATGGCTGGCTAAGTGTGGGGCACGGCACCTGGTCGTACTTGCAAGAAGTGAACCTAATGAAGAGGCCAGAATAAAGCTAGAAGCATTGTCATCAAGGTCGGTCGATGTCAGGGTGATGAAAGTGGATGTTACTGACAAGAACGCTGTGGAGGAAGCACTGACTTGGGCACGCGACACAATGCCACCAATAGAGGGGATCTTCCACTGTGCAGCAGTGTATGCAGACAAACTGATGGATCAGACTGCACAAGAGGACTGGGAAAGAGTCATGCTTCCAAAGGCAGTTGGTGCTATGATCTTGCATGATGTCACGAAAAAGCTACACATAAGGCTTAGACACTTTGTCCTCATCTCCTCCGTCGTTGCTCTGTTTGGTAACACAGGGCAGGTCGGATACTGTGCAGCCAACAGCTCTTTGATAGCTCTGGGTGAAGCCAGACGACAAGAGGGTCTATCTGCAACAGTCGCCAGTTTTGGAGTTATCAACAGCACTGGGTTTGCAGAGAGATCCGGTCTTATCCAAATGTGGGAGAGAATGGGCTTGCAAAGCATTTCGCCTCACGATGCATTGGAAATCCTTGGATGCATGATAGAAAATCAGTTTCCCCATTTTGGTATCACTGCCACGTTCGATATTCGAAAATACTGCAGTGCCCACAAGTCAATGGCAATACAGCACCTACAGGCCGCTGACACCTGCTTTTCTCGATTCACAACATTGATACCGAATGACGTGCTCAGCGGGTCAGTATCCCTTTCTGACAAGTTCTTGCAACAACCAAGACAAAGGCTCGGGACCATACAGGAAGAGCTGATTGCTTATTAGGGCCAACAACTTGGCATTGAAGACACTACCTCTATCACCGCCGAAACAAGTCCAGTATCCCTTGGGCTGGACTCTCTCTTGTCCGTGAACATGAGCAACGAAATAGCAGACAAATTTGAGGTGACAGTTACATCCGTGGAACTCCTGAGTGACAAAATGACTGTCAAGGTGCTCAGTGAGTCCATTTATGACAAGATGGCTAACCTAGCTGGTAGCCAGGGAACAGAAACTGGATCCGTCAACCCAGCAGTACCTGCTGAAGGAAACTCGTGGCTTCATTTCTTTGGTAACCTCCAAGACCCGATTCTTACTCTGGTCTGCTTTCCTGCAAATGGTGGAGGTCCCTCACTCTTCCATCAGTGGGGTGAACATTTTTCAGAACACAACATCGAGGTTGTAGCCGCTACTCTGCCGGGATGGGAAAGCAGAGAAAGGGAGTCTCCCATCAGCAATCTGCAGCAGATTGTTGAGGCACTTGGGAGTCAAATCTTGGAGACACTGATGGGTAACAAGATAGCGTTCTATGGTCACAGTATGGGTGCACTCATAGCATTTGAGGTTGCACATTTTATCCACACTAAAGGCAGGCCATGTCCGTCGCATCTGTTTGTTGGAGGATGGTATGCTCCATCTCTACCATATCCACATCCACAGGAACTGAGGGTATCACCCACGTTGTTTGATCCCTTCGCCGGGACACAGCAAGTCATGGAAGAGGCTAAGGCATTCTCCTTCCTACCAGAAGCTGTTATTAACAACCCGGCCCACCTGAGACGTCTGTTGCCGTGTCTCCAGGCAGGGATTGAAATCTGCAAGTCTTACATCTGCGGGCACCCGGAACCACTCCCGTGCAGGGTTGTTGCATTTGGCGGCCAGGACGACCCATTTGTCTCCCCAGATCTTCTTGACAACTGGGAGCTTGTTGCGTCCGATTCATTAGCTTCCAGACCAGCTTTCAGGAAGTACATTATGCAGGGTGGGCATTTCTTCATCACAGCATCACGACAAGACGTTCTCAGCAAACTTACGCGAGTCCTCCAAGAGGACAATGTAGTCATTCAATCATCAGACAAAAGTCGACGAGAGACACCGAATGTGGTCGACATGGAAATGAAACCGTCCTCAGCAATGGCTCCCAGTGTTCTGTCTCCTATAAAGTCTACACCGGCCATTCACCCGGCAGCAGCGTATCTTCGGTACCAAATAAGACATCCCAAATTTTACACCAAAAATCTATACGTCATGTTTCGTACACAAAACATCCCTGCTGATGTCGACAGCTGGCGATCCGTCTTTGCACAACTGATGGACCGCCATGAGACACTCAGGTCAACCTACCATGTGTCAAGCGACGCTCAACACCCAAGTGGGGCCGAGGCAAGGTACTACAAGGATGAAGGTGCCGTAGACATCGAAGTACTGAGTGGATACCAACAGAAGGAGGCTGAAGAAGCAGTGTACCAGAGAACCAAAGTGCCCTTCCAGTTGGACAAGGAGTATCCAACAAGGTGCATTGTTGCCCCCACTGGAAAGCGGAGTGCTGTGATTGGACTTGTCTTGCACCACATCTCAACAGATACAGCCAGCATCAATATACTATTCAGGGACTTTGGGGAAGCCATGCGGGCTCACTCCAGGAAGAAAACTCTCCACAAGCCACAGGCAACACTGACGTACTATGATTTCACACAATACTACTACTTCTACCTTCAGCGTAACCAGAAGGAGCTCCGAAACTTCTGGAGGTCAGCCCTGCCTTCCACTGTTCCATCCATTAACCTCCCATTTGCCAAGCCAAGACCGCTAAGCGCCCGCACAGAAGGCGGCTCCCTCCAGGTAGAGCTGTCCAAGGAACAGGTCCACCGCCTTCAGGAATATGCAAAGGCAATTGGCACCACGGTGTACAGCATCATTGCTACCACCTATCAACTTCTGCTACACATCTACACAAACCACGATGACATTGTTATTGCAATCCCATTCGACATGAGGATGTTAGCTCCACAATTCTCCCACATCCATGGCCTCTGTGAGCAACCCCTACCATTGTCTGTTTCTTTCAAGAACAAGGAACAATCCTACCGGCAAACAGTTCTACAGTCTTTTCAAAAGCTTCAAGAATGCAAGAAACATGGCATCTATCCAATGGAAGAGATCATGAAATTGGTGTCATATGAGAAACATCCAACGATGGATCCCATCATGCAGTATAGAGTTATTCAAAATGACCTAACTGGTCTGAACTCAATGTTCACTGACAAGAGGATAGCCATACTCAAGTATGATTATCATGATTATTCCGATGACCTTGTCCTCCGTTTGTTCCAAGACACCAACACAAAGTCTTTAAGCTGTAGCTTCCGATATGCAAAGTCCTTGTTTGATGAAGATGTGGCGCAGTGCATGGTGAATGACTATTTCACTCTGCTTTCCACATGCCTTAAGAATCCAGAATGGAGTCTTTCAAAAGTCATCAGTGCCGTGGAAATGACAGCCTTAAACAGCAAGCCCGGAGCAGTGTATTCTATGAACGATGATCAGCTACACCACCAAGAACTTGTCAATGGAGGAACCATGCAAGAGGAGACCATCCATGGATATTTCCAACTCCAAGCAGCGAGGACACCAGCATCTCGCGCAGTCGTCTCCTTCAATGGAGCTGATGTCTCGTATCGAACCCTCGATGAGCAGTCTGATCATCTGGCCTCTGTACTGACGGACATGAAGTCCTCCCAGAACAGCAAAGAGAATGTAGTAGCCATTTACATTACAGAAAACAACTACGTGGCACAAGTACTCCTTGGAACATGGAAGGCTGGTCTAGCCGTGTGTCCCTTGCCTTTGGACGCGACAGAAGACAGCATTTCTGGCCTGACCGCAACAAGCCACATCGCGGCGATCATCACAGATCAGATGAGTGCTGCCACAAAGCTATTTCCTTCTCAGCTGCATAACTGCATACTCAACATTGACCACATCTGGGATGAAGCGAGGGACAACTCCACAGACAGAACCTGCTCATTCCAGGTTTGCAAGTACGCCTTTGTGATGATGACCACTACCACCACACCTACAAGGCTCGTCAGGGGCACCCATGCAGGACTGCTAAACCGACTCAAATCAACATGGCAAGAGTTTCCCCACCAGGCCAATGACGTTTGCTGTCTCAAATCTCCTCTTGCCGGTCGAGTAGATGCTATGTTGGAGCTCTTTGGCCCTCTTCTGCAAGGGGTACCGGTGGTTATCATCCCAACGGCTCTCCTCTTTAAGCCTGCTCTACTGTTGGAGTGTATCTCTGGGTGTAAGATAACAAGGCTATCTGGTGTACATCAGAGATTCTGGAACACACTACTCCAGGAGCTAAGCAGTACGTCGAGGAGGAAGAGATGGAAACAGCTGGCGCTCAAGTACATCTTTACCGATGCAGGCAGCACCAAATCAAGCACATTGAGTGAGTTGTCACGGGCACTCCCATATGCAACTATCGTCAGTACGTACAGTACCTTAGAGGTGTACTCTGGCGGGCTGGTCGCCAGTGGGTCAGAGTCAGACCCTTTTAACGAGAGCACGATCGCGATGAAACCGATGAACAACACCAAGGTCACAGTGCTTGTAAGCAGCGAGAACGGACAAGGAACTCTCTGCATTTCTGTTCCTGAACTATCAGATAATGTTGTGGATGACTTCCCAGCATTGACCATCATCAAAGATGGCACCCCCTACTACATAACTGAAAGACAGGCGTCCTTGACAGCGTCAGGAATGGTTCTACTGGCAAAAGAATGTAAAAATGGTGACAGCAAGGAGGCCTCAACAGGATCCAGCAGCCCCGACTCCCACCGGCGGCTGATCAAACCCTCCAGTCCAGATGAGCCACACGCGCTGAACTATTGGCTCCTGCAGATGCTACAGAAAGGTATGTGCTTTCTCTGCCCCAAGTTAAATGAACGACTTATAACCCTGATGTATGATAATAATTGTGTATTCAATCTATGTTAGGTGCTTGTAGTCTAATTTTCAAAACTATTTTGTACCTAGTGTTACCGTATGCAAGCAATAACAATATTTCAAAGTACACCCCTTAGTCAAAAGGAATAATATGTTATCTACAATGTACATCAACAAAGCAATGACTAACAGCAAAAACGTCAACAGGTATTACAAAAATTCTCTTGTTGCTTCCTTTTCACAACTCATTCCCTGATCAGGTTTTGATGCCAATCGGTCATAGGATCTGATAGGTTTCATGTTGACCACTTGAACAGGTACTGTGGTGAGGAAGATGACATCCAAAGGCTGGTCCCACAAGAAACATCTCCAGCTGGTGGTGGAGAATAACTCGACCGCGAACCTTCTGTGGGGCTCCAACAACAAATCCAGACAGCTTCCAGTCTCCAGCATCTCCAGTATCCAGAGTTCCACAGTGGAAGGTGGGAAGTCATTACAAACCGCTTATAACTATACAGCATTGCATCATAAGTATTTAATTTACTGATTCCTAAATTTATACCTGAAGAGATATGGTTTTGACAGATGTCAGATAATGCTTATACCAACCAGATTATATTCTACATAAGGCTTATATGCTTTATACACATACAACTAAAAGTTCAGCTGCACATATACCATTTTTAGTCCACCATGCAAAAGTCACTTTCCTTCATATTCAATTTCTTTCCTATAGTAAATCTATATTTTGTACTGTCAACAGGAAAACCTAGCCTTCATTTGATAAGCGAGCAACGAGACTTCACCTTCCTCTTCAACTCCAACCAGGACCAGGAGAGTTGGAGGCACGCTCTGTGGACTCTCGTTAACACAGCTGCAGATGATTCAGATGAAGACACACGACTTTAGAGGTACATGTACCACAAATCTTGTCCATACTCTCACTAACATAGCACAGACAAGGGAGAAGTCAGCATTCGATATTTCGTTTCTTTGTACATGAAGGAAACACGTCAGCTGTTAAAGCTGGGAAAATAAGGTTTTTACGGGTCTTTCTCAAAACTGTGATTATTTACCGTATGGTCATAGACTCATAGTAATATCTGTTGATTAAAAACTACATGCATAACTAAATATGATAGAACAAAACAAAAACAAAGCAGAACAAGAAAATAAGGAAAACCAACAGGCTAGCTATATAACTAATGAAATACTCAAATGTTATATCTATTTTAACTGGAGTTAAAGTAAACCAAATATTTTCATGTACATAACTTAAAACTGAATTAACTGAACTAAGTTATCAATCATAAGTACAAAATACAAGAAATAAGTACCAAATACTTTCCTAACAAGTGAACATAAAAAAAACACGGAAAGAAGGAAGTACATGTCGTTGGCTTCTCTATGAGGACTATTATGTCTATTTTGCGGTATGCAAATGAGAATACTATTAAACAATGCCTAAATAGGTAAACTGGATTTATACGAAAAGAATTGCTCTCATATTATGGTTATGTTCTATTTTAGAGTTACCAGTACCCTGGGAGCACCTTTCCACAAGACAGTGCAGGGGACAAGTCCAGGAGTTGTGACAGCTTTTGGCAACAAAGGTTAGAAAAGGAAATGCTCAGAAGCACTGTCATTGTAACAGTATAGGTAAAGACTGGTTTTGAAGTATTACTGACTTTTGTGACAACCAGTCCAAATTAATTTAGTTGAGTTGATTATGTTACTAACATATGTATCTAACATATGTATCACTTATTCTTTTTATTTTTTGACACATGTACTCAATACAATAGACATACAATATATAGTTAAATACTTGATGGATAATGCAGATTAGTAATCAATTGTTAACTGGTTCGATTCATTATTATCCGGTACTATTTGAAACTACTGTAAAGACTGTATATTGGAATGTGAATGATTTTGTGCTAAGCATCACATATGTATCACTAATTCTTTTTATTTGTGTTTATAAGTTGATAAGGGTTAGGTTAATAAGTAGTATGTGAGTCTAGGATTTAGATATGTACAACATTGTACTAATTATTAGCATGAACTGATAAGTATTAGCATGGAAGTTCATATCCTGTAGTAACGTTAACTAAAGTCAACTTCTTGTAGTTTTATGTTCATCTCCTCTTTAAGGCCTCACCAATTTAATAAATTGATTCTCGGAATTGCCCACTCTTATTTTTTCCGAAAATGAAAAAAATACCTTCCAGTTACAATACAATTTGGCCCAGGTGCCTTTATAAGCTTGTTTATACAATGTGGGTAAATCTATCATTGTAGTATTTTTTTTTATTCATGAATGCCATAAGTAACTATTACATACATAAAATCCTTACTTTTGTCAATTTTCAACAAACGGGTGCAGTTTGCCTGTTTCGATCTGAAAACTTTGTAAAAAAAATCCGAGAACCAACTAATTGACTTTGTGTGGCCTAACAATAGAATGAGAAATATTCATTTACATGGTGGTAAATAGGCTTGTGGATTTTTAACCCTTGGTGTATTTTTATTCACGGTAAGTAAACTAACATGTGGGAATCACAGCCTACCAAAAGACTCAGTCAGGTACCGAACAGGCCAACCTAAACTTTCTATGCTTGTTCAAAGAACGAGACTGTGATGGCTAGGTTATGTCGTGAGAGGGCCCGTGCTATGACTTCCCAGAGTGACATTTAATTGGTGTCCAACAGTAAGAAGCGCCAAAAATAGTTACTCAAGCAACTGGATATGGTTTTGAAAAAACCATATGGTCAAAATCATATCCAGTTGCTTGAGTAACTATTTTTGGCGTATCTTATTACCTGGATGTCTAACCTACATCGACGCAACAGTAAGAAGGAAGAGGAGGGGAGGGGAGCAAGGCATGAAAAGACCTTGCAGAAGTAGGTTGCAAATTCATGTACTAGTTGCAAATTGATTTTGGGGAGGCGCGCTTATTCACGATTTTCATCATGGGCTTAGGGAAAGGGAGTTTCTGGGTGCAGCAGAATGTCCTTTCCCAGCATAAATCACCTTAGTCTACGTTGAAAAACGGGAATCAGCACTAAGCACACCCCCCCCATAAATTCTGCCACTCCAGAAGTCTGCGGAGGAGGTTGGAAATGGGAGGGGTGCAAGAAACAAAACAAAACAAAAATTGGAGAACAATGACAGACCAGTGTAAAACCAAGGATGTTAAATAAAGCTATATAACCTCCTTGGTACAACACTAGCATGCTGGCGATAAAGATGATGATTGGTACTACTGTAAGTCTATTCACGTTTGCAGTGGTTTTACTTTGTGAAGGAGGATAAGTGAGGTTTCTGAGGTGTTTTGAATTCAAGGATTAAACCATTTTGTTGACATTGGTCGTTAAAATATTTGGATATATCAAATTTTGTATTATCACTTATTTGCAGTGGAAAGGCACAAACCACAAAAATAAAAGTGTTAAAGTTTGAAGGTTGCCGTGGATGGATCAGTATATGGATCTTGTCGTGGGATGCAGTGAGTGCCCTTTTTAAACCAAGAGCCATACTTTGAAGTGACTCCATGAAGGGGCATATTATCATAAAACTAAGGTGCAGATCTCATCATAATGATAAAAACTTTTCAGTCACGGCTTCTTTTTTCATTTTACTTACTTGAAAAATCCCATAATACATTTGTATAATTATATAAAACTTTATATATAAACTACTAGTCACATCATATCATCATGTACTTGGAAAAAGTAAGGTCATATTTAATCTTGATACTGAATATTATTACTACAGTTGACCCACCCAGTTATACAGTTAATGTTTCCAACTTCAAATATTATAATCAAGCTACATTTAAGTGGTGACTTACCGTATTTTCTCGAATAAAGGACACACTTTTTTTACTTTTCAAGATTGAGCTGTTGCGAGAGTTAGGATACGTACAAAGTTTGAGGTTATTGCAAGAATAAGAGGTTATTACAAAGAGCCTAAATTAAAGCAAGTTGGGGCTACACTTCCAGGAAGGATGCAAAACATACACAATGGTCTGGTCTTGATGTTGTCTTACCAAAAGAGCTGTCTAAATCGATTTACACATTAGAGTAACATTTGCAGACAATCCTAAGGAGTTAGCGACTCGAACATGTTCAATTGGTTTTTCCAGTTAGATGTACTAGCTGATTTTATGTTCTAACAGTTCATTATCAGTAATTTTTGCATCAGGGAATCACCAAGTTTGTAGAGACAACGACAGCGGGATGCTAAATAACATGTGGAAAACACAATTGACTTGAATTTATCCAGTTCAAGGTCTGTTCAAAATTGGTGGAGGATGGGTGCATACTTTATTTGAGTTTTTGTTTTTCCATTTTACCTTTCAACCCCACAGTTCTGTCTGAGACTTGCCCCAAATCAGGGGTGCATATTTCAATTACAGTGCGTACTTTATTCAAGAAATATACGGTAGTCATGCATTGGTGTTTGGTGAGTTTGCATTTAGGTGATATTGACTAAAATGTTTGTTGTTGTTTGTTTACTTGGTGCTGAGTGACCAGTTTTTTTTCCAAATTTTATATAACTTGCATCTTTGTAAAT
>NC_049979.1:34375830-34376871 GCF_000003815.2 Branchiostoma floridae | reverse complement strand
GCAGTAGAGGAAGGTGCTGGATTAACAATTTTCAACATATGGGTCAGATTTTTATGCCGCAAAGCCAAAGGTCACGTCAAGAAGGTGCAGACACAGCCTTGGCGGCATAAGAGCCTAGTGGCCCAATCGTCAATCAGCTAACTAGTGCTCGTGGAAGTCCACAAAGGATGAAAATGCAATGTGCTCTCATGATACAATAGTAATCTCAATGCTACACATGATAAAATACTTCTAGTTATATGATACAAGTAATATGATATGTTTTGTTTTTCTTTTAATAAATACGATGTACTATTTGAAAATCAAAGGCTTGGTGTTTATTTTATTTTCCCAGATTGTTTTTGCTTATATGTCCCTCTTCTTCCTCTTCTTTGTCAGTAACCAATCAGAGCTTAGAACTGCAGTGACATCATCACTTTAAAAATCAAGTAGATGTAGGGTGGACAGAAACTAAGCAGATGTAGGGTGGCCTATCACTGCGAAGATAGAGTGCTGTGAGATAAAGTTGTAACTGAGTGCTCATTTTTGTCTGCAGCAGAATGTGTCCTCTGTGTCACCTTTTCCCAACCTGTAGGAAAAACTGTAGCTAAGCGTCTAATTCCGAACACTGAGGGGGCTCGTATTTATATGGGGCTTTGGCAATGAGTAGTCATCTTGATTAGAGACTACACCATTTTTATTCCCCATACTCACGGTTACTTCAAAGGGCCTGGGATGCTACCGCTTAAGATAATATCCACCAAAACAATACACACACAAAAATCAGAAAATTTGCGTTTTTATTATTATCATCATTTCTCACACTCACTCTGCGCTACGTCACCGTTGACTCTACATTCACAGTCGTTCCTCATATTTCTCCGTGATGAAGCGAGCAGTCGAGGAAAGTTTGTCTAAGATAGCAGATAGGTTCGATATTTTTCTTTGTATCAGTGCCATCGTATGTTTTATTTGTTCACTACTGTCTTCAAAGCACGACAGATACATTTTTCCATCGTTAAACTGAGTTCTCAGCTTCTTGAATAAAGGGTTAATGCCCCG
>NC_049979.1:34367803-34368797 GCF_000003815.2 Branchiostoma floridae | reverse complement strand
ACTCAGTCATCCGGGAGCTGTCAGCTGGCCGTACGATGCTCTCTTCTCTTTCTCAGTTACAAATGTCACATGCTGCAATGGTCCTAAAATGGAACTGAGCGTGTTTAGACAATGTCCTAATTAATCATGCAAATTAGATTTCGATTTGCATAGTTGATATATAATTGTATGAAGCTTTACTTAAGCTATCTACATACCAAAAATTATGACAATTCATCAACCCGTTCTTGAGTTATTCCCTTTCAAAGTCTGACACTAAACCTGCATGCCCCGCAGTTCCAAAATAAACCGCTAGGTGGGGCCCAAACATATACCACTTATATACTCTCGGCATCAATAGCTGTCTACCGCTCAAAAATCCTAGCCGCAGCATGTTCAGAACTTGAAATATCAAACCCGGAAGTTCCGCTGCAGTACTGTAACGGGCCGCCAGGGGGCCCAAAATCTAATCGTTTCCAGGTCCCAGTAAGACCTACCCACATACCGAATATCAATACTATATTGTACTATAACACCCATCGAGTTATGCTGGTCTTTTGACAACACAGCGTTTGTATGTATGTCTACAGACATACATACAAACGCTACCCAAAGATTTGACAGATCGCTCAAGACATTAAACAAAAATGAAGTGTTTTACATTTTGTGTGTTTTGTTTCCTTTTATACCACATTTTTACATCGAGCAACATATTCCAATTTTAAAAGCAATGGTCACACATATCCAATCTTTCTAGCTTTACTAAGCATATATTAAAGCATGAAATGTGATAACGTTTAACGGTTATCCCTCGTTAATTTGCGAACTGTGCGTTTGTCCTCTCTTCGTCCAAGGAATATCCGAAACCTCACCGGCTTCCTTGTTTTCGCTTGCCGGCGCCAGATACCATAGCATATTTCGACCCGAATTTAGGTCGTCTTGAGTAGATTGTCCTGATACCTCAGTGTCAAGGGCTTCCAAACTTATCATATCATATCATATCACATCATCGGAT
>NC_049979.1:34365753-34366873 GCF_000003815.2 Branchiostoma floridae | reverse complement strand
TGTAAGGTGGCACCTCCTCTGGAGACTCACTCGACGGAACACCTTGGTGTCGTCTGCAAAGAGGCGACAGGCACTTTCTATAGTGCTTGGCATGTCGTTAATGAAAATAACAAAGAGAATTGGTCCAAGCACAGATCCTTGGGGAATTCCACTTGAAACCATGGCCCATTCTGACAATTCACCATCAACGCAAACACGCTGTCTTCTGTCTGTTAAAAAGGCCTGAATCCAACCATGCAGTTTTCCACTAATACCGTACTGGCTGAGTTTGTGCATCAAGCGTGCGTGGGGTACTCTGTCAAAGGCCTTCTGAAAATCTAGGTAGATGGCATCCAGGGGTTCACTTGCCTCCACCGCTTGAGTCCAAAGGTCCATTGTGGTGATTAGCTGTGTTATGCACGATCTTCCAGGCACAAAGCCATGCTGCTGGTCACAGAAGAGTTCGTTCACCATCATGTGGTCTGCAAGAGCATCCCTAATAACAGACTCGAACAGTTTCACAATGACAGACGTAAGGCTAATAGGGCGGTAGTTCCCAGGTTCGTTCTTCGGTCCCTTCTTGTGTATGGCAGTTATGTGGGCAAGTCTCCATTCCTCTGCCAGCCGGCCTTCGTCCAGCGACTTTCGGAAGAGAATAGCAAGCCTAAACAACAAGACGTTGTTCGCTGGTCACCTTGCCCTTCTCATTACAAGTTACAGAATGATGAGCAGAATGATGATAGTGGTCACTTCAAAAGGAAAATGATTTAATTTTGCTGCGATTTTGTCAGGCAGAGGTCTTCTCCACCACGGGGAGCCACACTGCAGTCTGGGGAGGTGGTGAACTTCCCCACAGTTCCGCCAGAAGGCGCAATTCTACCAGCAGAATGAAAACGTTGGAGATCAGTCATCAGTTTCCAACATCCTTCCCCTCATATTATTACCAAATGTAATTATACTTATGGCTACCCGTGTTAGAGAGAATGTCTAGTACGTCACCTCTACACGTGATTGGCCCTACCCCGTGTCTGACACCAGTTGGTAGATCCTGGGGTCATGACAGGTCACAGGGCCCAGCAGCAGCGTGACCGCTGAGCTGAAGGTTACACAAATTGCCTGAAGAACTCCGGTCTTAAACTAC
>NC_049979.1:34365275-34365653 GCF_000003815.2 Branchiostoma floridae | reverse complement strand
GGCACTTCAGGTAACGTTGTGTTGACTTATTTATCTTTTACTACTTCGCCCCCCTCCCACAGACCATGATGTGGTGTAGCTATTAACTAAAGTCCATGTCTAGCGGAGAAATAGACGTAAAACAACAACAACACGAAATATAAGGGGAGGGGGTCTCTCCTCTCTCTCCACCCGCACCTGTAGAGGTTTTAGATTATTTGAGCTAGGCTGCAAGCAGTGCAGGGGAATCAGGACGATTCGGACCTTTGCCAACTCGGCCCTGTGGACAACTCCACCCAACGTAACCTCTTGACAGTCTCTGGCCAACTTGGGCCAACATTATAGTAATTTGTCCATGTTTAAAATATAGTCTTTTTAGATAGTAGAGAGTTCCTTGAA
>NC_049979.1:34359112-34365175 GCF_000003815.2 Branchiostoma floridae | reverse complement strand
TCGTTAGCTTAGAGACTCTCTCGTTACTGAGAAATTGTGCCCAACATTGTGGCGTTGTGCAAGATCGCATGGCATAATCGTCAGCGTGTTGGTCTTACGCCCAAGTTCGAAGATCCCAAGTTCACGTCCTGAGTTCGAACTCTGCCATGTCACCGATCTTGTGCCCTTGGGAAAGGCACTTTACACAACTTTACCCACTTCACTCAGGTGAAAATGAGTACCTAGCTCTGGCTAGGGCCGTCCCTCGGATAGGACGTTAGATAAAGACTGTGCCATAATGATCAACTTGATGATCGTGGGCACTGAGAAGAAAGAAAGAAAATTCCTTCCATGTTTTTTTATGTCAAAGTCAGTGTGTGCACAGATACATGAATCATCCATTAAATTTACTTACTTTAAGGCCTCATGTTAGTAATGGTTCAAATGTTGCTAATTGTTGTTACAGAGACTCCTTGTGGCCAGCATGTCTACTGGGCCTGTACAAGTGGATATTCCAACCTCACAGAGTCACCAGCAAACAGGTGTGTATGTCTGTTGTCTGAATTAAGAATTATCACTTCTTTATCAATGTCTGGTACTTAATAAGCTTAGCCAAGAAGGTAATATTTTTTGTAGCATTTTTATACTAGTATGTGTGGATGACAGCATAAGGCCAGTATGGATTGTCTTGATATTTGGTATGTGGTCTAGAAATGACGTTGCAATGGTAAGATTTGGTGATTTGGAACAGATAGTGGTATAGGGTTGGGCCCCCTAGAAGCTTTTTGGGAACTGCAGGAGGCAAGTTTTGTTTCAGACTCTGAAAGAACGGCTCACGGATCTTCATGATTTTTGGTATATAGATAGCTTAAGCGATGTTTCTTTATTGGTGTGTCTTGCAAAGTACTTAAGAAGTGCTATTTCTTTATCAATGTACTCTTAGACCAGTTGGCAGTGATGTCATCGCCTGACCGTCCTATCCTGCGAATGGTAGACAAGACTTCGTTACCTCGGTCCAGATTCTTCCGGCCAGTGTACAGCTGGCTGGAAACACTGGGTGATATCAAGGATGAAAAACTGGGAATGGTGGAACTGCACCCTGATGTGTTCGCTACACATCCCAGGTGGGTTTGCTAAACATTGCAGGTGGGTTTGCTACACATCCTGGGTGGGTTTGCTGTACATCCCTAGGTAGGTTTGCTATGTATTTTGGTTGGTTTTGCTACATATTCTGGGTGGGTTTTGCTACACATCCAGGGTGGGTTTGTTACACATCCTCCTGGGTGGGTTTGCCACACTTCCCAGGTGGGTTGGCTACACTTCCCAGGTGGGTCCACTACACATCCCCAGGTGGGTTTGCTGCACATGCTGGTTGCATGGGTTTGCTATGCATACTGGGTGGGTTTGCTACACATCCTGGGGGGGGTTCACTACACATCCCAGTTGGGTTCACTACACATCCTGGGTGGGTTTGCTATGCATTCTGATTGGGTCGCAACACAACCCCAGGTGGGTTTGCTACACATCCTCCTGGGTTGGTTTTCTTTGCTACACATTCCAGGTGGGTTTGATACACATCCTGGGTGGGTTTGATACACATCCTGGGTGGGTTTGATACACATACTCCTGGGTTGGTTTTATCCCAGCAAGAAAAGTCAAATGTGGCAAGTAATGGTTGGGTGAATTTTATTGTCTCTTCTATCCAATAGTTTTTGGCGATGCCTCAGAGGCTAGCCTAATATTCATGCTGTTTCCCCCCACAGGATGGACATCCTTCACCGCTGTGTCAGGTGGCAGTACTTATACAGAAAAATTGTGAGTCAAGTTACACATTCTTACTCAGCACTCCAAATACTTTTTACCATTACCTACAAAATTGTAAGTTGTCATTTTTTTTAAAAATCTGACAGAAGCTACATGTATAAGCTTAACAAGACAAGACAAGCAAATCTTTTACATTTTGTATTTTGTGCCAGAAGTAGTATGGATGCAACACTGAGTACAGCTACTACTTTTATTTAAGATCTTTTGCTTCTGAATTCTGTTCTGTAAGTACTGGTGGAAACAATTATGCTCCAAGATACTGTAAATTTATTTATTTTGCAGGGATTCAATTTTTTTAAGTTTTAGGATTGGAAGGGATGTTTTCACTATGTATTTAGGTTCATGGCCAAAACAACACTGCAATGCTAAAACAATTATTTGTAGCATCGTTATGCAAGTGGCAAATATTTAAAAAAAACTGCAACAATTTCAAGGTTTACAGTATTCTTTCCTTTTTCATTTCTAGAATTATGACTTTGCGAGGACGAGAGCTGAAATGAGGGGAGGAGGGAGGAAACCCTGGCCCCAGAAGGGCACGGGGAGAGCCAGACATGGCAGCATAAGGTCACCGCTCTGGCATATGGGTAGGTTCCCTTCATACATAGTCACCTGGGTCTATAATGTCCTTTATCTTGTTAATTAACACCTACAATCATATCAAATACCATAAAGATCAATCCTTCTTGAGTGATGTTGTTCACACACATATTATATACACACATATGATATACACACAGACACGCACACATATGTACAAACACACACACACACATACATATGCACAAGGACACACACACACATACATATGCACAAGGACACACATGCACAGACACATATACACTCACACGTACACACATACACACACATACATACATACACACATATATGTGTTTGTTGTCTTTTGCCAGAAATGCACGCTACTGGGAAGGGTTGAGTCCTTCAGACAGGATGTTTAGCCATGGTTCACTGTTCATTTACAAGGAATTTCCCTTTTACAAGAACATGTTGATACTGCCAAAAAGTAGTTACTCAAGCAACTGGATATGGTTTTGGAAACTACTTTTTAGCGTATCTTATTACCTGGATGTCTAATCTACATCGACGTATGTTAATACTGTTATTAATAACGTTAGCATGAAGAGTAGAAGATTGGCTTTACTTTTCATTGGAGTTCATTGAGCAAAACCTGTTTAATGACACTGTCACTTTCACCTGGATTGTCCGTGTGTCCTTGACAGGTGGGAAGTGCCACGGCCCACGTGGACCCTACAGCTACTACCAGTACCTGCCACTCAAGTATAGGGCGCTGGGGCTAAAAGTTGCACTCACCGTCAAACACAGCCAGGTATGCAACTGTTAAAAAATGGCATGTTCTAACAGTTTTGAGTACATATTTGTATTAGTGTAATATATAGTTACTAGTAAGTTTAAGTTAAAGTTGCCTGACGTGCAACTGTAACAGATACTTAGGGATGGCACCCATCCCCATTTCTGTAGCCCTTGGGCCACACATTTGTGCAAGTCACTACAGCAGGGGGCTAGCCCGCTGGTAGTGATGTGTGTTTAACACCCATACTCTTCCTTATTAGTAATGAGTGCTAAGCAGAGAAAGCAGCAAGTACCATTTTCAAGTCTTTGGTATGACTCAGCTGGGGATTAAACTCTCTACCCTACCCAATATATGACAATAATTTTCCTTGTATATATGTCAATATTTTGCATTTGGGACTGGGACCGCGACCAGAATTTTAGTAGCGGCACCTACGCATGGCCCCCTGGCAACTTTCTTTGGTACTGCAGCAAAATATTTGTTTCTATCTTTTGTTCTGTAGACATGTTTTGGAATTGATGTGTTTACATGTCTTCCCATCCAGGGTGATCTTCACATTGTGGACAGATTAGAAATTCCCACAACGGATCCTGAGGTAGGTAATAATTCGAAGATCCGAAATAAGATTGAAAATTATGATTTTCAGATGAAACCCTTTTGCCAGGAAATTCTGGTGTGTTTTGATGATACTGCCATAACAGTGATTCTAATAAGTCAATTTCATCTTCCTGTGCAGTACTTGGAGGACCTGGTCAGATATAGAAACTGGGGAAAATCAGTTCTCCTTGTGGATATGTGAGTATGATTACATATTTATGTAATACAAATATGAAATTGTAAATTATTACTGGGTATATCTTGATCTTTCATCTCCTTCAAATACAAGTATGAAGGATAAAATCACTGTCATATAATGTCCAATGGCATTTAATGTGGGTGGTTCAATAAAAATTCAGCACTACCCACTTTAGGGATGTCCCTCAATATTGTAACTCAACTGGTAGCAGCCTCACAGTTGACCTCCTAGATCCGAGAAAGTGCCTCAAGCACATTAAAAAGGAAGTGCTAACATATTCACTTGCACTGTTGATATTGTGCTGTAGCCTGTAATATATGTCATAGCTGACTCCTTGACACACTTTTTTGCAGGAATGAAGATATAGCAGAAAATGTATGCGAGGCCTCTGCGCAGCTGAACACCATCAATGTCATGCCTTTAGTTGGTAAGTGTGGCTCGTGTCATAAAAGGAATTTTTGACAATGCAAAGGAATGTTTGTTTGGCTGTTTGTTTTAGCTGCATGTGTGACAATGGGTTTTGAGTTAGAGTGTAGTGTCATAGTTGTGTCAGATTGGACAAGTTTTCTAAGATTCACTTGTCCTATCGGGCAAGTACATAAAAACATTTGCCTGCCCGAACCAACTTGTCACTCGCCTGAACTTTAAATAATATTTCAAAAAAGTTTTTTCACTTCCAGTAATGGAATTCTTTTATCACTGGCTCAGTTTTTCTGTGTTGACCAATGCTTGATGCCATGACTGTGAAAGGTAACAAATATATCAAAATCTCACTCATAGAAAAATCTTACTTGTCTAATTGGGCAAGTCAGGTAGGACATGAACTTACCCGATTGGCATTTTCACTTGCCCTGGACAATTGGGCTAATGGACTTTTCCAACCCTGAAAATGCATTTCTATCCCTTCTTACACTATCTCTTGCCCACAGGTCTGAATGTTTACAGTATGCTGAAGCATGACACACTGGTGCTGACCCTGCCGTGTGTGCAGAAACTGGAGAACAAACTCCTGTACCAGGACAACAGACACAGCCACGGCGCCAAGGGCACGATATCAGCCGACAGGGACGTGTTTGGAACTTGGCCCGATAAATAGTTCCTGTGTACAGCGGGAGGCTCAATGTCACCAAAGCATCAACCAAATGTCACTCTATAGAGAACTCATAGATGTCATTAGAATATAGAAGATAAGAAAGAGAAATTTTGAAAGAAAATCGCAGCAGGTAATGCTTACCTTTATCCACGGGGTAACCTACATGTTTTATCCATTGTTTTTAAAAACAGGGTATTTAGGGATATCAAGTCAATGGAAAGTGGTTTGAAAGAGCAACATGTTGAAAACATTGCAATTCTAAACCACCGTCATTAGACTTGATAATTTCACGTCACTGAATACCCCGTTTTTAGCAATAATGGATATAGGTTATTCTGTGAAGAAGGTAGAACTAGCGTTACCTTAAGATATCACAGATGTAATAAGAATATTGAACTAAAATTGTAGCTTCAGTATACTGTGTACAGTTTTCTATGGACAGAATCATGTCTGTTTGCACCCCAACATGGTTAAGGGTCATGTTTGTTGGACACATTTAGAAAACAAGAAACTGTGTTTGTAGCAGTCTTTATTTCAGAACTAGAGCTTGACACATTAAAGAAAGGAATGAAAACACGTCTTGAACTTTTGTGTGTGTGTGCCTGTGTTTACATGTTTGTGTGCCTGTGTAGGTTTTGTGTCTCTGTGTGTATGTGGTAGAATGTATGTGCGTGTGTATGGAACTTTACCCCTAAGTTTGAATCACAACATCACCCTACCCCAGGCTTACGGCTAAGGCTAGTGGTTAGGCCACGACTAAAGTGCAACCATCCAGGAATATCTCCAGAAGGAAGTATCCGAATGGACTGCCTTTCGAATAATGTAAAGTTTGCCAGGCCGGAACTTGACCCCTAAGTTTGAATCGCAACATTAAGGTATCACCCTACCCACTGGCTAAGGCTAGCGGTTAGATAAACGAATAGAGTGCATACGATCGAGACTATCTCCAGAAGGAAGTATCCGATTGGACTGCCATTTTCATCAATCAATAGCGCACAATGAGATCTTTCTAATAATATGAAGTTTCCCCGGCCGGAACTT
>NC_049979.1:34322306-34325478 GCF_000003815.2 Branchiostoma floridae | reverse complement strand
ACCGGAACTTAAAGCCTGAGCTACAATCGCCACATTAAGTCATCACCCTACCCGGTGCCGTGGCAGGCGGGGTCTTCATAAAGGAGCTAGCGGTTGCGCCTAAACAGGACCCATATGCTGGAGAATATCTCGAGAAGGAAGTATCCGAAGATTTTGCGGTTTTCACCTTTCCATTCCTTACTAAGGGACCTTTCCAAAGATATCAAGTGTGCCAGGCCGGAACTTGAAGCCTAAGCTACAGTCGCGACATTAAGTCATCACCCTACCCGGTGCCGGGTCTCAATAAAGGAGCTTGCGGTTGCGCCTAAACAGGGTCCATATGCTGGAGAATATCTCGAGAAGGAAGTATCCGAAGATTTTGCGGTTTTCACCTTTCCATTCCTTACTAAGGGACCTTTCCAAAGATACCAAGTGTACTAGGCCGGAACTTGAAGCCTAAGCTACAATCGCGACATTAAGTCATGACCCTACCCGGTGCCGGGTCTCAATAAAGGCTGAGCTTGCGGTTGCGCCTAAACAGGGTCCATAGGCTGGAAAATATCTCGAGAAGGAAGTATCCGAAGATTTTGCAGTTTTCACCTTTCCATTCCTTACTAAGGGACCTTTCCAAAGATATCAAGTGTGCCAGGCCGGAACTTGAAGCCTAAGCTACAATCGCGACATTAAGTCATCACCCTACCCGGTGCCGGATCTCAATAAAGGAGCTTGCGGTTGCGCCTAAACAGGGTCCATATGCTGGAGAATATCTCGAGAAGGAAGTATCCGAAGATTTTGCGGTTTTCACCTTTCCATTCCTTACTAAGGGACCTTTCCAAAGATACCAAGTGTGCCAGGCCGGAACTTAAAGCCTAGCCTACAATCGCGACATTAAGTCATCCCCCTACCCGGTGCCGTGACAGGCCGGGTCTCAGTAAAGGAGCTAGCGGTTGCGCCCAAACAGGGTCCATATGCTGGAGAATATCTCGAGAAGGAAGTATCCGAAGATTTTGCGGTTTTCACCTTTCCATTCCTTACTAAGGGACCTTTCCAAAGATACCAAGTGTGCTAGGCCGAAACTTGAAGCCTAACCTACAATCGCGACATTAAGTCATCACCCTACCCGGTGCCGTGTCTCAATAAAGGAGCTTGCGGTTGCGCCTAAACAGGGTCCATATGCTGGAGAATATCTCGAGAAGGAAGTATCCGAAGATTTTGCGGTTTTCACCTTTCCATTCCTTACTAAGGGACCTTTCCAAAGATATCAAGTGTGCCAGGCCGGAACTTGAAGCCTAAGCTACAATCGCGACATTAAGTCATCACCCTACCCGGTGCCGGGTCTCAATAAAGGAGCTTGCGGTTGCGCCTAAACAGGGTCCATATGCTGGAGAATATCTCGAGAAGGAAGTATCCGAAGATTTTGCGGTTTACACCTTTCCATTCCTTACTAAGGGACCTTTCCAAAGATACCAAGTGTGCTAGGCCGGAACTTGAAGCCTAAGCTACAATCGCGACATTAAGTCATCACCCTACCCGGTGCCGGGTCTCAATAAAGGCTGAGCTTGCGGTAGCGCCTAAACAGGGTCCATAGGCTGGAGAATATCTCGAGAAGGAAGTATCCGAAGATTTTGCGGTTTTCACCTTTCCATTCCTTACTAAGGGACCTTTCCAAAGATATCAAGTGTGCCAGGCCGGAACTTGAAGCCTAAGCTACAATCGCGCCATTAAGTCATCACCCTACCCGGTGCCGGATCTCAATAAAGGAGCTTGCGGTTGCGCCTAAATAGGGTCCATATGCTGGAGAATATCTCGAGAAGGAAGTATCCGAAGATTTTGCAGTTTTCACCTTTCCATTCCTTACTAAGGGACCTTTCCAAAGATACCAAGTGTGCCAGGCCGGAACTTAAAGCCTAGCCTACAATCGCGACATTAAGTCATCCCCCTACCCGTTGCCGTGACAGGCCGGGTCTCAGTAAAGGAGCTAGCGGTTGCGCCCAAACAGGGTCCATATGCTGGAGAATATCTCGAGAAGGAAGTATCCGAAGATTTTGCGGTTTTCACCTTTCCATTCCTTACTAAGGGACCTTTCCAAAGATACCAAGTGTGCCAGGCCGGAACTTGAAGCCTAACCTACAATCGCGACATTAAGTCATCACCCTACCCGGTGCCGGGTCTCAATAAAGGAGCTTGCTGTTGCGCCTAAACAGGGCCCATATGCTGGAGAATATCTCGAGAAGGAAGTATCCGAAGATTTTGCGGTTTTCACCTTTCCATTCCTTACTAAGGGACCTTTCCAAAGATACCAAGTGTGCTAGGCCGGAACTTAAAGCCTAGCCTACAATCGCGACATTAAGTCATCACCCTACCCGGTGCCGTGACAGGCGGGGTCTCAATAAAGAAGCTAGCGGTTGCGCCTAAACAGGACCCATATGCTGGAGAATATCTCGAGAAGGAAGTATCCGAAGATTTTGCGGTTTTCACCTTTCCATTCCTTACTAAGGGACCTTTCCAAAGATATCAAGTGTGCCAGGCCGGAACTTGAAGCCTAAGCTACAATCGCGACATTAAGTCATCACCCTACCCGGTGCCGGGTCTCAATAAGGAGCTTGCGGTTGCGCCTAAACAGGTTCCATATGCTGGAGAATATCTCGAGAAGGAAGTATCCGAAGATTTTGCGGTTTTCACCTTTCCATTCCTTACTAAAGGACCTTTCCAAAGATACCAAGTGTGATAGGCTGCAACTTGAAGCCTAGCCTACAATCGCGACATTAAGTCATCACCCTACCCGGTGCCGTGACAGGCGGGGTCTCAATAAAGGAGCTAGCGGTTGCGCCTAAACAGGGTCCATATGCTGGAGAATATCTCGAGAAGGAAGTATCCGAAAATTCTGCGGTTTTCACCTTTCCATTCCTTACTAAGGGACCTTTCCAAAGATACCAAGTGTGCCAGGCCGGAACTTGAAGCCTAAGCTACAATCGCGACATTAAGTTATCACCCTACCCGGTGCCGTGTCTCAATAAAGGAGATTGCGGTTGCGCCTAAACAGGTTCCATATGCTGGAGAATATCTCGAGAAGGAAGTATCCGAAGATTTTGTGGTTTTCACCTTTCCATTCCTTACTAAGGGACCTTTCAAAAGACCTTATACCGGTCGATTAAAAATGGTGGAACTTAAAGAGATCTACACATGCAACAAT
>NC_049979.1:34316142-34322206 GCF_000003815.2 Branchiostoma floridae | reverse complement strand
TCTGAGGTATGCACACTTCAGACATCTAGGTGTCCAATACATCATTTACAAAGCATCGATAACAATGCATTCGAAGACAACAAGGCCAAACGTTTTCAGGTCATTTTCGGGGCAGGCGAGCTCGTCGTGGGACAAACACACTGTCACGTTCATCGCCAGATTTGTAGATAATAATCACATGTGCTCACGGCACAAGACAAGCATGATTCAACAGCAATCTTGAATTTCTTTTGGTGACTTACAACTCGTGTAAAAGTGTGAGGAACCGTTGCATTATCGCCCGGATCTACGGCTGAATGGGTCAAATTGAACGTACGCCGCCATTTTCACGCCATCATTTTTAATGCTACGGCCAGCAGTAAAGTTTTACGTCATAGCGGTTGTGACGGACCAAAATTAAATGAAAATTCTTGTCAGTATACGCCCATTTTCTCATGACTTTTTGTATGCTCATGCAGATTTTTGTTTTGTGCAACTACTAACAGGAAAGAAAGGAACAATAGAGGATGTATAAAGGTACATAGCGGCAGTTAATTGTGCCGTGTTTCGTTCGGCCGGTATAGTGCACCCCCTTCCAACCACGCGCCCGTTCTCCGTGCAATTCCGCGGTGTGTTCCAATTACGATATTATGTTTTTAGCAGGACCAGAGAGACAAAATAATTTACACAGAAGAAGTGGCAAAGGTAAGCTGTAACAGCAACATGTAACTGGAGAAAATGATGTGTTGATCATTTGCCAAATTAGCATTGCTTGAGAAATTGCAGTAAACCGACCGGTATTATGCCAATGGATGTTATATTAAACAGTTTCCAATAGCAAGCACACGCACGCAAAGAGGTAAGTAAATGTGGGTTTACACCTGCGTATATTTTCATGCCGCATGAGTTCCGTTTTGACATTTTTCGACATTTTGATTAATTTCTTCAATACGCGGCCGCACGCACAAGTCGCACCTCTATCGCATCTGAATCGTCTTTAGAAAGTTCCAAGTACGCAGGCAAACGAAAATATACGCCTAGTTCGTCTGATAGTTTTGGACATGCACAAAACTATCATTCGTACGCAGTTTGGTGCCCAAAACGTTATGGATGCGCAATACAGTGGTCCCACGTCGGTCGATTGCGCTATGAAGACGCTACATGTTTGCGCTTTACACGCAGTAATACACGGAAATCGCGGTAATGCGAGTACATAGCGTTCTTACAGCGCAGACACAACGCACCATGAGCGACCGTATAACGAATGCACACATAGATCACGATTTAGTACCGTGCGTTCTGCGATCGCTTTGCGCATACTACGCGTACTGATAGCGTGATCGACGCACACTCCAGATTTGGAATAAATACGAAGGTGCATCTGACTCCAGACAAAAAAAATCATCTCAAGATGTATATAACTTTATTGCACAACAATTGTACGAGGTACAAAGTATGGTATCTTATAGCTTAATGCACTGTAGTTATGTAGATGCCATACTTTGTACCTCTTAACTTTAGTTAAGGCTTATCTAACTAATACAGGAGTTGTATTATGGGATAAGTTTCTTACAATCATTGGAGGCTTTTACAATCATTTGTGGAATTTCTAATGGTATAAACCTTCTTTGATATATTTTCCTATATCTGCCATGCAGGGATTGTCACAGGTCATTATGTATTTGAATTTGCACTTCAGGTCCATTTGGATAAATCCTTGTGTACAAAATGACAGCCTTATGTATAAAGAATTGCGTATATCGGAATATTTGGGACATACAACCATAAAGTGATATTCGTCTTCTATTAACTCTGGAGAGAATGGACAAACCCTCTGGTCGATAGGGATTTTTTGGAATCTTCCGGTTTATGATGTCAGATCCAGGCCAGGACTTACGAATTTGTACCGGGGGCATGGCCATATGGAGAGATGGTCACAACTTGCAGGACACCATGAATGCAGGACACTGGTCCCAACAGAGCCTCCAGGGACGGGAAGATGTAGAGGAACCTGCTCAAGCACTGGGTCAATTTGTGTGACACACGTGCCATTTTGTGTAACAGATATTTGACGTGTTTGATAAAGATCTTGAATACGTTTTGTGGTGTGTATGAGTGTGATTTTTATAGTAGTTGAAATACTAAGATGATAGGGGAAATCATTAAGGACAAAGTGAAAACAAACACAATCTTAACAGTGCACATAATTTCTTAAGGTAAATGATGGCCCACATTTCTGTAAAAGCACAGTGTCACTGCTTTACTGCTTCGCAAATGAATAAAAAAAAAACTCTTCACTGTTTACTTGTCAATGTTCTACTTGCACTGCCTGTAAACAAAGGCATACGTAGTACAAAGGGTTCCTCTAACAAAAATACTCTATTGGCAATGCTCGCAAACAAAAGTATATGTAACACAAACTGTTCCTCTGACACACCTGAAATGCGTTTGGAATGCAGTTAGCACCAGGTGCGTCAGGCATGCGGTCGGTAGACGTTGTGTGCGTCCGGAAAACGCCCAACATACGTACCCCATACGAATCTATTCGCAGTACGGAAACTTTTGTTGCGCATTTCAGTTGCAATCATACGCATCTCATGCGAAATGAAAACGCTGAAGTCGTAATTCAAACGCCAGATGGGCTCGACGTACAATTTAATTTATTCCAAAAAAATTCCAAATGTTGGGCGTTCGGCCGCGTATTGACAAAATTTCATGCGGAACTCACGCGCACTTGAAAATATACGCAGGTGTAAACCCACCTTAAGCGAGGTGTTTAATGTCAGGCACGCACACGCACACAGAACGTAAAGGTGGGTTTACACCTGCGTATATTTTCATGCCGCATGAGTTCCGTTTTGACATTTTTCGACATTTTGACTAATTTCTTCAATACGCGGCCGCACGCACAAGTCGCACCTCTATCGCATCTGAATCGTTTTTAGAAAGTTTCACGAACGCAGGCAAACGAAAATGTACGCCCAGTTCGCCTGATAGTTTTGGACATGCACAAAACTATCATTCGTACGCAGTTTGGTGCCCAAAACGTTATGGATGCGCAATACAGTGGTCCCACGTCGGTCGATTGCGCTATGAAGACGCTACATGTTTGCGCTTTATACGCAGTAATACGCGGATATCGCGGTATTGCGAGTACATAGCGTTCTTACAGCGCAGACACAACGCACCATGAGCGACCGTATAACGAATGCACACATAGATCACGATTTAGTACCGTGCGTTCTGCAATCGCTTTGCGCATACTACGCGTCCTGATAGCGTGATCGACGCACACTCCAGATCATGTTGGAATAAATACGAAAGTGCATCTGAGTCCAGACAAAAAAAAATCATCTCAAGATGGCAGATCCAGGCCAGGACCGACGAATTTGTACCGGGGGAATAGAAAGATGGTCACAACTTGCAGGACACCATGAATGTAACTGGTCCCAACAGAGCCTCTAGGGACGGGAAGATGTAGAGGGACCTGCTCAAGCACTGGGTCAATTTGTGTGACACTTGTGCCATTTTGTGTAACAGATATTTGACTTAATTTGCTGATAATGGCACTTTTTTGTGTGTAGAACCACATGATATAAAGGTGCAATATAGAGCCATATTACAACTTTGAAAGAGGGCGTAAGGTTTCATAATTGTTTAATTTACGCGTTTGATAAAGATCTTGAATACGTTTTGTGGTGTGTATGAGTGTGACTTTTATAGTAGTTGAAGTACTAAGATGATAGGGGAAATCATTAAGGACAAAGTGAAAACAAACACAATCCTAACAGTGCACATGATTTCTTAAGGTAAATGATGGCCCACATTTCTGTAAAAACACAGTGTCACTGCTTTACTGCTTCTCAAATGAATTAAAAAAAACTCTTCACTGTTTACTTGTCAATGTTCTACTTGCACTGCCTGTAAACAAAGGCATACGTAGTACAAAGGGTTCCTCTAACAAAAATACTCTATTGGCAATGCTCGCAAACAAAAGTATATGTAACACAAACTGTTACTCTGACAAACCTGAAATGCGTTTGGAATGCAGTTAGCACCAGGTGCGTCAGGCATGCGGTCGGTAGACGTTGTGTGCGTCCGGAAAACGCCCAACATACGTACCCCATACGAATCTATTCGCAGTACGGAAACTTTTGTTGCGCATTTCAGTTGCAATCATACGCATCTCATGCGAAATGAAAACGCTGAAGTCGTAATTCAAACGCCAGATGGGCTCGACGTACAATTTAATTTATTCCAAAAAAATTCCAAATGTTGGGCGTTCGGCCGCGTATTGACAAAATTTCACGCGGAACTCACGCGCACTTGAATATATACGCATGTGTGAACCCACCTTTAGCCTGGTCTCCTAGGATTAATTGACTGATCTTGAATCCAATAGTTTCAAAGCCTTGTAGAAAAGTAACGAAGTAATCTAATAGTTTCAAAGCCTTGTAGAAAAGTAACGAAGTAATTCTAAGTACAGTCAAACCTGCCCAAGCGACCACCTAGCTGCCATGGCCATTACGACAGCGACCGCCAAAAGTTGGGACCAAATCCCTGTCAATAACGACCGAACGACCGAGTCATTTTCATATCTTGAGGTGTCATCGATTTTTAATGATGACTAACGCGATTTTGTGCCAATTTCGGCCAGTTTGCGTCGAATTTTGACTACCATTACGATGTTGTTTTCAAAATAAAGATGGCCGGCGGATGCACGTGCGTGTGCTGGCTATTTGCCATTAAACACAACGGAAACCATTTAAACTATGCATCGGGCATGTTGTGAGTCGATACTCTTCTAACCGACCACCTGACCGAATCGACCCCTATTGCCCGGTCCCCCGGGTCGTCTTGGGCAGGTGTGACTGTACTCAAATGGCTTTTTACTGTTTGTCAATCGGTTTTATCATGCAATTCAAGTGATAGAAGTAACGCTCGTTCACAGATATTACGTATGAAGTCGAAGAAAATTCTATTAAGCAAACCCACGCGTTCTAACTAACGCCGTTTCAGAGGCGACGAAATCAACTGTGCGTGCTGGTACCATGCACGAGCGGCCTCTGGCATCTTGTAGCGATACTGCAGTCAATCTAAAGCTTGTTCCTCTGTGCACCTGTTTTGATGACGACACGGTATTGTGTGTTGTTCTGCCCGAAGCGCGCGCGATCTGAAAACACAGCTCACACTTTTCTGGATATTTGTGCGGTTTTTCGTCCTTTGCAGCAACCTTCTTTCGGCGAAATCTCGCAAAGTAAGATACTTAAGTACACGATCACATAATAGTGACTTTAGTGAAAGTTGTACGCCGTTGGATGTTGCGACTAGTATGGGGAGGGGGGCTGTATGAAAACATGATATTTTGGAAGTGACACTTTTTTTAGTTTAGCTGTACATAACTGTTGATTTTAGCATGTATTACATATCTATGGTAGAAATGTTGTACTGTGATGGTTGTAGGTTGTTTTATAATGAGATCTCTGCTCTCAGTACTGGTTTTACTTTTAGAAAATTTGGTGATTGTAATTAATTTCATTGATCGAATAATGTATTTTGTGCAGTTGCATGGAATGATGGGTTCCTGTAAAAACCGGGGCCCCGCGGGGTCACGGGGTACCCCGCGGGGTGCCCCGCGGGGTACCCCGCGGGGCCCCCGTTGTACAATAAACGCTGATAAATGCTGTAACGACATTTTTAATGAGTAATTAGCTTCGGCTTAGCTTAGCGGCGCTGGGATCTGGATCTGGAGTGACTTCGCGTTTGCGGGGCGGAGGAGGTCAGGGGTCAAACGGCAATACGCAACCACAATGCCTTGCGGCCGAAAGTTGGTAAGATGGGGTGGCGGATAGATCCTATCCGGGATTTCATGTTCACCGGAAGTGACGCAACGACGGGGTTAAGGGTTAATAACACCCTGGGAATGACGTAACGTCACGTGATGGCTGGCAATGAAGACCCGGAGCCGCCGGCCACAGCCGGCAACTAGTTGCCATGTCAGAAATCCCAAAGTTTCCTTCAATACATTGGAGGAGTTTGGAAGAACTCGTTTGAAAGTTCAAGAAGAGACGGGTTCCACATATAT
>NC_049979.1:34311813-34315333 GCF_000003815.2 Branchiostoma floridae | reverse complement strand
AAAAAAAGGGACCCCAGAAAACGGGAAAGACGGCAGTGCAGCCGTAAAGTGCATCAGGGGGGTCACAGATTTGGGTTTTCACCTTTCCATTCCTTTCTAAGTGGGACCTTTCCAAAGATATCAAGTGTGCCAGGCCGGAACTTGAAGGCTAAGCTACAATCGCGACATTAAGTCATCACCCTACCCGGTGCCGGGTCTTAATAAAGGAGCTTGCGGTTGCGCCTAAACAGGGCCCATATGCTGGAGAATATCTCGAGAAGGAAGTATCCGAAGATTTTGCGGTTTTCACCTTTCCATTCCTTACTAAGGGACCTTTCCAAAGATACCAAGTGTGCCAGGCCGGAATTTGAAGCCTAACCTACAATCGCGACATTAAGTCATCACCCTACCCGGTGCCGGGTTTCAATAAAGGAGCTTGCGGTTGCGCCTAAACAGGGCCCATATGCTGGAGAATATCTCGAGAAGGAAGTATCCGAAGATTTTGCGGTTTTCACCTTTCCATTCCTTACTAAGGGACCTTTCCAAAGATACCAAGTGTGCCAGGCCGGAACTTAAAGCCTAGCCTACAATCGCGACATTAAGTCATCCCCCTACCCGGTGCCGTGACAGGCCGGGTCTCAGTAAAGGAGCTTGCGGTTGCGCCCAAACAGGGTCCATATGCTGGAGAATATCTCGAGAAGGAAGTATCCGAAGATTTTGCGGTTTTCACCTTTCCATTCCTTATTAAAGGACCTTTCCAAAGATATCAAGTGTGCCTGGCCGGAGCTTGAAGCCTAAGCTACAATCGCGACATTAAGTCATCACCCTACCCGGTGCCGGATCTCAATAAAGGAGCTAGCGGTTGCGCCTAAACAGGGTCCATATGCTGGAGAATATCTCGAGATGGAAGTATCCGAAGATTTTGCGGTTTTCACCTTTCCATTCCTTACTAAGGGACCTTTCCAAAGATACCAAGTGTGCCAGGCCGGAACTTAAAGCCTAGCCTACTCTCGCGACATTAAGTCATCCCCCTACCCGGTGCCGTGACAGGCCGGGTCTCAGTAAAGGAGCTAGCGGTTGCGCCCAAACAGGGTCCATATGCTGGAGAATATCTCGAGAAGGAAGTATCCGAAGATTTTGCGGTTTTCACCTTTCCATTCCTTACTAAGGGACCTTTCCAAAGATACCAAGTGTGCCAGGCCGGAACTTGAAGCCTAACCTACAATCGCGACATTAAGTCATCACCCTACCCGGTGCCGGGTCTCAATAAATGAGCTTGCGGTTGCGCCTAAACAGGGTCCATATGCTGGAGAATATCTCGAGAAGAAAGTATCCGAAGATTTTGCGGTTTTCACCTTTCCATTCCTTACTAAGGGACCTTTCCAAAGATACCAAGTGTGCCAGGCCGGAACTTGAAGCCTAGCCTACAATCGCGACATTAAGTCATCCCCCTACCCGGTGCCGTGACAGGCCGGGTCTCAGTAAAGGAACTAGCAAACAGGGTCCATATGCTGGAGAATATCTCGAGAAGGAAGTATCCGAAGATTTTGCGGTTTTCACCTTTCCATTCCTTACTAAGGGACCTTTCCAAAGATACCAAGTGTGCTAGGCCGGAACTTGAAGCCTAACCTACAATCGCGACATTAAGTCATAACCCTACCCGGTGCCGGGTCTCAATAAAGGAGCTTGCGGTTGCGCCTAAACAGGACCCATATGCTGGAGAATATCTCGAGAAGG
The DNA here is from genome assembly GCF_000003815.2 of Branchiostoma floridae. Classification (NCBI taxonomy): domain Eukaryota; kingdom Metazoa; phylum Chordata; class Leptocardii; order Amphioxiformes; family Branchiostomatidae; genus Branchiostoma; species Branchiostoma floridae. Next base: position 34,313,617 of record NC_049979.1, on the reverse strand, counting down.
AAGTATCCGAAGATTTTGCGGTATTCACCTTTCCATTCCTTACTAAGGGACCTTTCCAAAGATACCAAGTGTGCCAGGCCGGAACTTGAAGCCTAGCCTACAATCGCGACATTAAGTCATCACCCTACCCGGTGCCTTGACAGGCCGGGTCTCAATAAAGAAGCTAGCGGTTGCGCCTAAACAGGACCCATATGCTGGAAAATATCTCGAGAAGGAAGTATCCGAAGATTTTGCGGTTTTCACCTTTCCATTCCTTACTAAGGGACCTTTCCAAAGATATCAAGTGTGCCAGGCCGGAACTTGAAGCCTAAGCTACAATCGCGACATTAAGTCATCACCCTACCCGGTGCCGGATCTCAATAAAGGAGCTTGCGGTTGCGCCTAAACAGGGTCCATATGCTGGAGAATATCTCGAGAAGAAAGTATCAGACGATTTTGCGGTTTTCACCTTTCCATTCCTTACTAAGGGACCTTTCCAAAGATACCAAGTGTGCCAGGCCGGAACTTAAAGCCTAGCCTACAATCGCGACATTAAGTCATCCCCCTACCCGGTGCCGTGACAGGCCGGGTCTCAGTAAAGGAGCTTGCGGTTGCGCCCAAACAGGGTCCATATGCTGGAGAATATCTCGAGAAGGAAGTATCCGAAGATTTTGCAGTTTTCACCTTTCCATTCCTTACTAAGGGACCTTTCCAAAGATACCAAGTGTGCCAGGCCGGAACTTGAAGCCTAACCTACAATCGCGACATTAAGTCATCACCCTACCCGGTGCCGGGTTTCAATAAAGGAGCTTGCGGTTGCGCCTAAACAGGGTCCATATGCTGGAGAATATCTCGAGAAGGAAGTATCCGAAGATTCACCGGTTCTCACCTTTCCATTCCTTACTAAGGGACCTTTCCAAAGATACCAAGTGTGCCAGGCCGGAACTTGAAGCCTAACCTACAATCGCGACATTAAGTCATCACCCTACCCGGTGCCGGATCTCAATAAAGGAGCTTGCGGTTGCGCCTAAACAGGGTCCATATGCTGGAGAATATCTCGAGAAGGAAGTATCCGAAGATTTTGCGGTTTTCACCTTTCCATTCCTTACTAAGGGACCTTTCCAAAGATATCAAGTGTGCCAGGCCGGAACTTGAAGCCTAAGCTACAATCGCGACATTAAGTCATCACCCTACCCGGTGCCGGATCTCAATAAAGGAGCTTGCGGTTGCGCCTAAACAGGGTCCATATGCTGGAGAATATCTCGAGAAGAAAGTATCAGAAGATTTTGCGGTTTTCACCTTTCCATTCCTTACTAAGGGACCTTTCCAAAGATACCAAGTGTGCCAGGCCGGAACTTAAAGCCTAGCCTACAATCGCGACATTAAGTCATCCCCCTACCCGGTGCCGTGACAGGCCGGGTCTCAGTAAAGGAGCTTGCGTTGCGCCCAAACAGGGTCCATATGCTGGAGAATATCTCGAGAAGGAAGTATCCGAAGATTTTGCGGTTTTCACCTTTCCATTCCTTACTAAGGGACCTTTCCAAAGATACCAAGTGTGCCAGGCCGGAACTTGAAGCCTAACCTACAATCGCGACATTAAGTCATCACCCTACCCGGTGCCGGGTTTCAATTAAGGAGCTTGCGGTTGCGCCTAAACAGGGCCCATATGCTGGAGAATATCTCGAGAAGGAAGTATCCGAAGATTTTGCGGTTTTCACCTTTCCATTCCTTACTAAGGGACCTTTCCAAAGATACCAAGTGTGCCAGGCCGGAACTTGAAGCCTAGCCTACAATCGGGACATTAAGTCATCACCCTACCCGGTGC
>NC_049979.1:34311065-34311666 GCF_000003815.2 Branchiostoma floridae | reverse complement strand
ACCAAGTGTGCCAGGCCGGACCTTGAAGTCTAACCTACAATCGCGACATTAAGTCATCACCCTACCCGGTGCCGGGTCTCAATAAAGGAGCTTGCGGTTGCGCCTAAACAGGGCCCATATGCTGGAGAATATCTCGAGAAGGAAGTATCAGAAGATTTTGCGGTTTTCACCTTTCCATTCCTTACTAAGGGACCTTTCCAAAGATACCAAGTGTGCCAGGCCGGAACTTGAAGCCTAACCTACAATCGCGACATTAAGTCATCACCCTACCCGGTGCCGGGTCTCAATAAAGGAGCTTGCGGTTGCGCCTAAACAGGGCCCATATGCTGGAGAATATCTCGAGGAGGTATCCGAAGATTTTGCGGTTTTCACCTTTCCATTCCTTACTAAGGGACCTTTCCAAAGATACCAAGTGTGCTAGGCCGGAGCTTCAAGCCTAGCCTACAATCGGGACATTAAGTCATCACCCTACCCGGTGCCTTGACAGGCCGGGTCTCAATAAAGAAGCTAGCGGTTGCGCCTAAACAGGAGCCATATGCTGGAGAATATCTCGAGAAGGAAGTATCCGAAGATTTTGCGGTTTTCACCTTTCCATTCCTTA
>NC_049979.1:34309840-34310953 GCF_000003815.2 Branchiostoma floridae | reverse complement strand
GCCGGGTCTCAGTAAAGGAGCTAGCGGTTGCGCCCAAACAGGGTCCATATGCTGGAGAATATCTCGAGAAGGAAGTATCCGAAGATTTTGCGGTTTTCACCTTTCCATTCTTTACTAAGGGACCTTTCCAAAGATACCAAGTGTGCCAGGCCGGAACTTGAAGCCTAACCTACAATCGCGACATTAAGTCATCACCCTACCCGGTGCCGGGTCTCAATAAAGGAGCTTGCGGTTGCGCCTAAACAGGGTCCATATGCTGGAGAATATCTCGAGAAGGAAGTATCCGAAGATTTTGCGGTTTTCACCTTTCCATTCCTTACTAAGGGACCTTTCCAAAGATACCAAGTGTGCCAGGCCGGAACTTGAAGCCTAGCCTACAATCGCGACATTAAGTCATCCCCCTACCCGGTGCCGTGACAGGCCGGGTCTCAGTAAAGGAACTAGCAAACAGGGTCCATATGCTGGAGAATATCTCGAGAAGGAAGTATCCGAAGATTTTGCGGTTTTCACCTTTCCATTCCTTACTAAGGGACCTTTCCAAAGATACCAAGTCTGCTAGGCCGGAACTTGAAGCCTAACCTACAATCGCGACATTAAGTCATCACCCTACCCGGTGCCGGGTCTCAATAAAGGAGCTTGCGGTTGCGCCTAAACAGGGTCCATATGCTGGAGAATATCTCGAGAAGGAAGTATCCGAAGATTTTGCGGGTTTCACCTTTCCATTCCTTACTAAGGGACCTTTCCAAAGATACCAAGTGTGCTAGGCCGGAACTTAAAGCCTAGCCTACAATCGGGACATTAAGTCATCCCCCTACCCGGTGCCTTGACAGGCCGGGTCTCAATAAAGAAGCTAGCGGTTGCGCCTAAACAGGACCCATATGCTGGAGAATATCTCGAGAAGGAAGTATCCGAAGATTTTGCGGTTTTCACCTTTCCATTCCTTACTAAGGGACCTTTCCAAAGATATCAAGTGTGCCAGGCCGGAACTTGAAGCCTAAGCTACAATCGCGACATTAAGTCATCACCCTACCCGGTGCCGGATCTCAATAAAGGAGCTTGCGGTTGCGCCTAAACAGGCGCCATATGCTGCAGAATATCTCGAGAAGGAAGTAT
>NC_049979.1:34307939-34309640 GCF_000003815.2 Branchiostoma floridae | reverse complement strand
TCGAGAAGGAAGTATCCGAAGATTTGCCGGTTTTCACCTTTCCATTCCTTACTAAGGGACCTTTCCAAAGATACCAAGTGTGCCAGGCCGGAACTTGAAGCCTAACCTACAATCGCGACATTAAGTCATCACCCTACCCGGTGCCGGGTCTCAATAAAGGAGCTTGCGGTTGCGCCTAAACAGGGCCCATATGCTGGAAAATATCTCGAGAAGGAAGTATCCGAAGATTTTGCGGTTTTCACCTTTCCATTCCTTACTAAGGGACCTTTCCAAAGATACCAAGTGTGCCAGGCCGGAACTTGAAGCCTAACCTACAATCGCGACATTAAGTCATCACCCTACCCGGTGCCGGGTCTCCATAAAGGAGCTTGCGGTTGCGCCTAAACAGGGCCCATATGCTGGAGAATATCTCGAGGAGGTATCCGAAGATTTTGCGGTTTTCACCTTTCCATTCCTTACTAAGGGACCTTTCCAAAGATACCAAGTGTGCTAGGCCGGAACTTAAAGCCTAGCCTACAATCGGGACATTAAGTCATCACCCTACCCGGTGCCTTGACAGGCCGGGTCTCAATAAAGAAGCTAGCGGTTGCGCCTAAACAGGACCCATATGCTGGAGAATATCTCGAGAAGGAAGTATCCGAAGATTTTGCGGTTTTCACCTTTCCATTCCTTACTAAGGGACCTTTCCAAAGATACCAAGTGTGCCAGGCCGGAACTTAAAGCCTAGCCTACAATCGCGACATTAAGTCATCCCCCTACCCGGTGCCGTGACAGGCCGGGTCTCAGTAAAGGAGCTAGCGGTTGCGCCCAAACAGGGTCCATATGCTGGAGAATATCTCGAGAAGGAAGTATCCGAAGATTTTGCGGTTTTCACCTTTCCATTCCTTACTAAGGGACCTTTCCAAAGATATCAAGTGTGCCAGGCCGGAACTTGAAGCCTAAGCTACAATCGCGACATTAAGTCATCACCCTACCCGGTGCCGGATCTCAATAAAGGAGCTTGCGGTTGCGCCTAAACAGGGTCCATATGCTGGAGAATATCTCGAGAAGGAAGTATCCGAAGATTTTGCGGTTTTCACCTTTCCATTCCTTACTAAGGGACCTTTCCAAAGATACCAAGTGTGCCAGGCCGGAACTTAAAGCCTAGCCTACAATCGCGACATTAAGTCATCACCCTACCCGGTGCCGTGACACGATGAGGCTCATTAAAGGAGCTAGCGATTACGCCCAAACAGGGTCCATATGCTGGAGAATATCTCGAGAAGGAAGTATCCGAAGATTTTGCGGTTTTCACCTTTCCATTCCTTACTAAGGGACCTTTCCAAAGATACCAAGTGTGCCAGGCCGGAACTTGAAGCCTAACCTACAATCGCGACATTAAGTCATCACCCTACCCGGTGCCGGGTTTCAATTAAGGAGCTTGCGGTTGCGCCTAAACAGGGCCCATATGCTGGAGAATATCTCGAGAAGGAAGTATCCGAAGATTTTGCGGTTTTCACCTTTCCATTCCTTACTAAGGGACCTTTCCAAAGATACCAAGTGTGCCAGGCCGGAACTTAAAGCCTAGCCTACAATCGCGACATTAAGTCATCCCCCTACCCGGTGCCGTGACAGGCCGGGTCTCATTAAAGGAGCTTGCGGTTGCGCCCAAACAGGGTCCATATGCTGGAGAATATCTCGAGAAGGAAGTATCCGAAGATT
>NC_049979.1:34293154-34307729 GCF_000003815.2 Branchiostoma floridae | reverse complement strand
GTTTTCACCTTTCCATTCCTTACTAAGGGACCTTTCCAAAGATACCAAGTGTGCCAGGCCGGAACTTAAAGCCTAGCCTACAATCGCGACATTAAGTCATCCCCCTACCCGGTGCCGTGACAGGCCGGGTCTCAGTAAAGGAGCTAGCGGTTGCGCCCAAACAGGGTCCATATGCTGGAGAATATCTCGAGAAGGAAGTATCCGAAGATTTTGCGGTTTTCACCTTTCCATTCCTTACTAAGGGACCTTTCCAAAGATACCAAGTGTGCTAGGCCGAAACTTGAAGCCTAACCTACAATCGCGACATTAAGTCATCACCCTACCCGGTGCCGTGTCTCAATAAAGGAGCTTGCGGTTGCGCCTAAACAGGGTCCATATGCTGGAGAATATCTCGAGAAGGAAGTATCCGAAGATTTTGCGGTTTTCACCTTTCCATTCCTTACTAAGGGACCTTTCCAAAGATATCAAGTGTGCCAGGCCGGAACTTGAAGCCTAAGCTACAATCGCGACATTAAGTCATCACCCTACCCGGTGCCGGGTCTCAATAAAGGAGCTTGCGGTTGCGCCTAAACAGGGTCCATATGCTGCAGAATATCTCGAGAAGGAAGTATCCGAAGATTTTGCGGTTTACACCTTTCCATTCCTTACTAAGGGACCTTTCCAAAGATACCAAGTGTGCTAGGCCGGAACTTGAAGCCTAAGCTACAATCGCGACATTAAGTCATCACCCTACCCGGTGCCGGGTCTCACTAAAGGCTGATCTTGCGGTAGCGCCTAAACAGGGTCCATAGGCTGGAGAATATCTCGAGAAGGAAGTATCCGAAGATTTTGCGGTTTTCACCTTTCCATTCCTTACTAAGGGACCTTTCCAAAGATATCAAGTGTGCCAGGCCGGAACTTGAAGCCTAAGCTACAATCGCGACATTAAGTCATCACCCTACCCGGTGCCGGATCTCAATAAAGGAGCTTGCGGTTGCGCCTAAACAGGGTCCATATGCTGGAGAATATCTCGAGAAGAAAGTATCAGAAGATTTTGCGGTTTTCACCTTTCCATTCCTTACTAAGGGACCTTTCCAAAGATACCAAGTGTGCCAGGCCGGAACTTAAAGCCTAGCCTACAATCGCGGCGTTAAGTCATCCCCCTACCCGTTGCCGTGACAGGCCGGGTCTCAGTAAAGGAGCTAGCGGTTGCGCCCAAACAGGGTCCATATGCTGGAGAATATCTCGAGAAGGAAGTATCCGAAGATTTTGCGGTTTTCACCTTTCCATTCCTTACTAAGGGACCTTTCCAAAGATACCAAGTGTGCCAGGCCGGAACTTGAAGCCTAACCTACAATCGCGACATTAAGTCATCACCCTACCCGGTGCCGGGTCTCAATAAAGGAGCTTGCTGTCGCGCCTAAACAGGGCCCATATGCTGGAGAATATCTCGAGAAGGAAGTATCCGAAGATTTTGCGGTTTTCACCTTTCCATTCCTTACTAAGGGACCTTTCCAAAGATACCAAGTGTGCTAGGCCGGAACTTAAAGCCTAGCCTACAATCGCGACATTAAGTCATCACCCTACCCGGTGCCGTGACAGGCGGGGTCTCAATAAAGAAGCTAGCGGTTGCGCCTAAACAGGACCCATATGCTGGAGAATATCTCGAGAAGGAAGTATCCGAAGATTTTGCGGTTTTCACCTTTCCATTCCTTACTAAAGGACCTTTCCAAAGATATCAAGTGTGCCAGGCCGGAACTGGAAAGCCTAGCTACCATCGCGACATTAAGTCATCACCCTACCCGGTGCCGGGTCTCAATAAAGGAGCTTGCGGTTGCGCCTAAACAGGGTCCATAGGCTGGAAAATATCTCGAGAAGGAAGTATCCGAAGATTTTGCGGTTTTCACCTTTCCATTCCTTACTAAGGGACCTTTCCAAAGATATCAAGTGTGCCAGGCCGGAACTTGAAGCCTAAGCTACAATCGCGACATTAAGTCATCACCCTACCCGGTGCCGGGTCTCAATAAAGGAGCTTGCGGTTGCGCCTAAACAGGGTCCATATGCTGCAGAATATCTCGAGAAGGAAGTATCCGAAGATGTTGCGGTTTACACCTTTCCATTCCTTACTAAGGGACCTTTCCAAAGATACCCAGTGTGGCAGCCCGGAGCATGTTGCCTAAGCTACAATCGCGACATTAAGTCATCACCCTGCCAGGTGGCCCCGAATATAAAGGCTGAGCTTGCGGTAGCGCCTAAACAGGGTCCATAGGCTGGAGAATATCTCGAGAAGGAAGTATCCGAAGATTTTGCGGTTTTCACCTTTCCATTCCTTACTAAGGGACCTTTCCAAAGATATCAAGTGTGCCAGGCCGGAACTTGAAGCCTAAGCTACAATCGCGACATTAAGTCATCACCCTACCCGGTGCCGGATCTCAATAAAGGAGCTTGCGGTTGCGCCTAAATAGGGTCCATATGCTGGAGAATATCTCGAGAAGGAAGTATCCGAAGATTTTGCAGTTTTCACCTTTCCATTCCTTACTAAGGGACCTTTCCAAAGATACCAAGTGTGCCAGGCCGGAACTTAAAGCCTAGCCTACAATCGCGACATTAAGTCATCCCCCTACCCGGTGCCGTGACAGGCCGGGTCTCAGTAAAGGAGCTAGCGGTTGCGCCCAAACAGGGTCCATATGCTGGAGAATATCTCGAGAAGGAAGTATCCGAAGATTTTGCGGTTTTCACCTTTCCATTCCTTACTAAGGGACCTTTCCAAAGATACCAAGTGTGCCAGGCCGGAACTTGAAGCCTAACCTACAATCGCGACATTAAGTCATCACCCTACCCGGTGCCGGGTCTCAATAAAGGAGCTTGCTGTTGCGCCTAAACAGGGCCCATATGCTGGAGAATATCTCGAGAAGGAAGTATCCGAAGATTTTGCGGTTTTCACCTTTCCATTCCTTACTAAGGGACCTTTCCAAAGATACCAAGTGTGCTAGGCCGGAACTTAAAGCCTAGCCTACAATCGCGACATTAAGTCATCACCCTACCCGGTGCCGTGACAGGCGGGGTCTCAATAAAGAAGCTAGCGGTTGCGCCTAAACAGGACCCATATGCTGGAGAATATCTCGAGAAGGAAGTATCCGAAGATTTTGCGGTTTTCACCTTTCCATTCCTTACTAAGGGACCTTTCCAAAGATATCAAGTGTGCCAGGCCGGAACTGGAAGCCTAAGCTACAATCGCGACATTAAGTCATCACCCTACCCGGTGCCGGGTCTCAATAAAGGAGCTTGCGGTTGCGCCTAAACAGGGTCCATAGGCTGGAAAATATCTCGAGAAGGAAGTATCCGAAGATTTTGCGGTTTTCACCTTTCCATTCCTTACTAAGGGACCTTTCCAAAGATATCAAGTGTGCCAGGCCGGAACTTGAAGCCTAAGCTACAATCGCGACATTAAGTCATCACCCTACCCGGTGCCGGGTCTCAATAAAGGAGCTTGCGGTTGCGCCTAAACAGGGTCCATATGCTGGAGAATATCTCGAGAAGGAAGTATCCGAAGATTTTGCGGTTTACACCTTTCCATTCCTTACTAAGGGACCTTTCCAAAGATACCAAGTGTGCCAGGCCGGAACTTGAAGCCTAAGCTACAATCGCGACATTAAGTCATCACCCTACCCGGTGCCGGGTCTCAATAAAGGATGATCTTGCGGCAGCGCCTAACCAGGGTCCATAGGCTGGAGAATATCTCGAGGAGGTATCCGAAGATTTTGCGGTTTTCACCTTTCCATTCCTTACTAAGGGACCTTTCCAAAGATACCAAGTGTGCTAGGCCGGAACTTAAAGCCTAGCCTACAATCGGGACATTAAGTCATCACCCTACCCGGTGCCTTGACAGGCCGGGTCTCAATAAAGAAGCTAGCGGTTGCGCCTAAACAGGACCCATATGCTGGAGAATATCTCGAGAAGGAAGTATCCGAAGATTTTGCGGTTTTCACCTTTCTATTCCTTACTAAGGGACCTTTCCAAAGATACCAAGTGTGCCAGGCCGGAACTTAAAGCCTAGCCTACAATCGCGACATTAAGTCATCCCCCTACCCGGTGCCGTGACAGGCCGGGTCTCATTAAAGGAGCTAGCGGTTGCGCCCAAACAGGGTCCATATGCTGGAGAATATCTCGAGAAGGAAGTATCCGAAGATTTTGCGGTTTTCACCTTTCCATTCCTTACTAAGGGACCTTTCCAAAGATATCAAGTGTGCCAGGCCGGAACTTGTAGCCTAAGCTACAATCGCGACATTAAGTCATCCCCCTACCCGGTGCCGTGATCAGGCCGAGGTCTCAGTAAAGGAGCTAGCGGTTGCGCCCAAACAGGGTCCATATGCTGGAGAATATCTCGAGAAGGAAGTATCCGAAGATTTTGCGGTTTTCACCTTTCCATTCCTTACTAAGGGACCTTTCCAAAGATATCAAGTGTGCCAGGCCGGAACTTGAAGCTTAAGCTACAATCGCGACATTAAGTCATCACCCTACCCGGTGCCGGATCTCAATAAAGGAGCTTGCGGTTGCGCCTAAACAGGGTCCATATGCTGGAGAATATCTCGAGAAGAAAGTATCAGAAGATTTTGCGGTTTTCACCTTTCCATTCCTTACTAAGGGACCTTTCCAAAGATACCAAGTGTGCCAGGCCGGAACTGTAAGCCTAGCCTACAATCGCGACATTAAGTCATCCCCCTACCCGGTGCCGTGACAGGCCGGGTCTCAGTAAAGGAGCTAGCGGTTGCGCCCAAACAGGGTCCATATGCTGGAGAATATCTCGAGAAGGAAGTATCCGAAGATTTTGCGGTTTTCACCTTTCCATTCCTTACTAAGGGACCTTTCCAAAGATACCAAGTGTGCCAGGCCGGAACTTGAAGCCTAACCTACAATCGCGACATTAAGTCATCACCCTACCCGGTGCCGGGTTTCAATAAAGTAGCTTGCGGTTGCGCATAAACAAAGCCCATATGCTGGAGAATATCTCGAGAAGGAAGTATCCGAAGATTTTGCGGTTTTCACCTTTCCATTCCTTACTAAGGGACCTTTCCAAAGATACCAAGTGTGCTAGGCCGGAACTTAAAGCCTAGCCTACAATCGCGACATTAAGTCATCACCCAACCCGGTGCCTTGACAGGCCGGGTCTCAATAAAGAAGCTTGCGGTTGCGCCTAAACAGGACCCATATGCTGGAGAATATCTCGAGAAGGAAGTATCCGAAGATTTTGCGGTTTTCACCTTTCCATTCCTTACTAAGGGACCTTTCCAAAGATATCAAGTGTGCCAGGCCGGAACTTGAAGCTTAAGCTACAATCGCGACATTAAGTCATCACCCTACCCGGTGCCGGATCTCAATAAAGGAGCTTGCGGTTGCGCCTAAACAGGGTCCATATGCTGGAGAATATCTCGAGAAGGAAGTATCCGAAGATTTTGCGGTTTTCACCTTTCCATTCCTTACTAAGGGACCTTTCCAAAGATACCAAGTGTGCCAGGCCGGAACTTAAAGCCTAGCCTACAATCGCGACATTAAGTCATCCCCCTACCCGGTGCCGTGACAGGCCGGGTCTCAGTAAAGGAGCTAGCGGTTGCGCCCAAACAGGGTCCATATGCTGGAGAATATCTCGAGAAGGAAGTATCCGAAGATTTTGCGGTTTTCACCTTTCCATTCCTTACTAAGGGACCTTTCCAAAGATACCAAGTGTGCCAGGCCGGAACTTGAAGCCTAACCTACAATCGCGACATTAAGTCATCACCCTACCCGGTGCCGGGTTTCAATAAAGGAGCTTGCGGTTGCGCCTAAACAGGGCCCATATGCTGGAGAATATCTCGAGAAGGAAGTATCCGAAGATTTTGCGGTTTTCACCTTTCCATTCCTTACTAAGGGACCTTTCCAAAGATACCAAGTGTGCTAGGCCGGAACTTAAAGCCTAGCCTACAATCGGGACATTAAGTCATCACCCAACCCGGTGCCTTGACAGGCCGGGTCTCAATAAAGAAGCTAGCGGTTGCGCCTAAACAGGACCCATATGCTGGAAAATATCTCGAGAAGGAAGTATCCGAAGATTTTGCGGTTTTCACCTTTCCATTCCTTACTAAGGGACCTTTCCAAAGATATCAAGTGTGCCAGGCCGGAACTTGAAGCTTAAGCTACAATCGCCACATTAAGTCATCACCCTACCCGGTGCCGGATCTCAATAAAGGAGCTTGCGGTTGCGCCTAAACAGGGTCCATATGCTGGAGAATATCTCGAGAAGAAAGTATCAGAAGATTTTGCGGTTTTCACCTTTCCATTCCTTACTAAGGGACCTTTCCAAAGATACCAAGTGTGCCAGGCCGGAACTTGAAGCCTAGCCTACAATCGCGACATTAAGGCATCCCCCTACCCGGTGCCGTGACAGGCCGGGTCTCATTAAAGGAGCTTGCGGTTGCGCCCAAACAGGGTCCATATGCTGGAGAATATCTCGAGAAGAAAGTTTCCGAAGATTTTGCGGTTTTCACCTTTCCATTCCTTACTAAGGGACCTTTCCAAAGATACCAAGTGTGCCAGGCCGGAACTTAAAGCCTAGCCTACAATCGCGACATTAAGTCATCCCCCTACCCGGTGCCGTGACAGGCCGGGTCTCAGTAAAGGAGCTAGCGGTTGCGCCCAAACAGGGTCCATATGCTGGAGAATATCTCGAGAAGGAAGTATCCGAAGATTTTGCGGTTTTCACCTTTCCATTCCTTACTAAGGGACCTTTCCAAAGATACCAAGTGTGCCAGGCCGGAACTTGAAGCCTAACCTACAATCGCGACATTAAGTCATCACCCTACCCGGTGCCGGGTTTCAATAAAGGAGCTTGCGGTTGCGCATAAACAGGGCCCATATGCTGGAGAATATCTCGAGAAGGAAGTATCCGAAGATTTTGCGGTTTTCACCTTTCCATTCCTTACTAAGGGACCTTTCCAAAGATACCAAGTGTGCTAGGCCGGAACTTAAAGCCTAGCCTACAATCGCGACATTAAGTCATCACCCAACCCGGTGCCTTGACAGGCCGGGTCTCAATAAAGAAGCTTGCGGTTGCGCCTAAACAGGACCCATATGCTGGAGAATATCTCGAGAAGGAAGTATCCGAAGATTTTGCGGTTTTCACCTTTCCATTCCTTACTAAGGGACCTTTCCAAAGATATCAAGTGTGCCAGGCCGGAACTTGAAGCTTAAGCTACAATCGCGACATTAAGTCATCACCCTACCCGGTGCCGGATCTCAATAAAGGAGCTTGCGGTTGCGCCTAAACAGGGTCCATATGCTGGAGAATATCTCGAGAAGAAAGTATCAGAAGATTTTGCGGTTTTCACCTTTCCATTCCTTACTAAGGGACCTTTCCAAAGATACCAAGTGTGCCAGGCCGGAACTTAAAGCCTAGCCTACAATCGCGACATTAAGGCATCCCCCTACCCGGTGCCGTGACAGGCCGGGTCTCAGTAAAGGAGCTAGCGGTTGCGCCCAAACAGGGTCCATATGCTGGAGAATATCTCGAGAAGGAAGTATCCGAAGATTTTGCGGTTTTCACCTTTCCATTCCTTACTAAGGGACCTTTCCAAAGATACCAAGTGTGCTAGGCCGGAACTTGAAGCCTAACCTACAATCGCGACATTAAGTCATCACCCTACCCGGTGCCGGGTCTCAATAAAGGAGCTTGCGGTTGCGCCTAAACAGGGCCCATATGCTGGAGAATATCTCGAGAAGGAAGTATCCGAAGATTTTGCGGTTTTCACCTTTCCATTCCTTACTAAGGGACCTTTCCAAAGATACCAAGTGTGCCAGGCCGGAACTTAAAGCCTAGCCTACAATCGCGACATTAAGTCATCCCCCTACCCGGTGCCGTGACAGGCCGGGTCTCAATAAAGGAGCTTGCGGTTGCGCCCAAACAGGGTCCATATGCTGGAGAATATCTCGAGAAGGAAGTATCCGAAGATTTTGCGGTTTTCACCTTTCCATTCCTTACTAAGGGACCTTTCCAAAGATACCAAGTGTGCCAGGCCGGAATTTGAAGCCTAACCTACAATCGCGACATTAAGTCATCACCCTACCCGGTGCCGGGTTTCAATAAAGGAGCTTGCGGTTGCGCCTAAACAGGGCCCATATGCTGGAGAATATCTCGAGAAGGAAGTATCCGAAGATTTTGCGGTTTTCACCTTTCCATTCCTTACTAAGGGACCTTTCCAAAGATACCAAGTGTGCCAGGCCGGAACTTAAAGCCTAGCCTACAATCGCGACATTAAGTCATCCCCCTACCCGGTGCCGTGACAGGCCGGGTCTCAGTAAAGGAGCTTGCGGTTGCGCCCAAACAGGGTCCATATGCTGGAGAATATCTCGAGAAGGAAGTATCCGAAGATTTTGCGGTTTTCACCTTTCCATTCCTTATTAAAGGACCTTTCCAAAGATATCAAGTGTGCCTGGCCGGAGCTTGAAGCCTAAGCTACAATCGCGACATTAAGTCATCACCCTACCCGGTGCCGGATCTCAATAAAGGAGCTAGCGGTTGCGCCTAAACAGGGTCCATATGCTGGAGAATATCTCGAGATGGAAGTATCCGAAGATTTTGCGGTTTTCACCTTTCCATTCCTTACTAAGGGACCTTTCCAAAGATACCAAGTGTGCCAGGCCGGAACTTAAAGCCTAGCCTACAATCGCGACATTAAGTCATCCCCCTACCCGGTGCCGTGACAGGCCGGGTCTCAGTAAAGGAGCTAGCGGTTGCGCCCAAACAGGGTCCATATGCTGGAGAATATCTCGAGAAGGAAGTATCCGAAGATTTTGCGGTTTTCACCTTTCCATTCCTTACTAAGGGACCTTTCCAAAGATACCAAGTGTGCCAGGCCGGAACTTGAAGCCTAACCTACAATCGCGACATTAAGTCATCACCCTACCCGGTGCCGGGTCTCAATAAATGAGCTTGCGGTTGCGCCTAAACAGGGTCCATATGCTGGAGAATATCTCGAGAAGAAAGTATCCGAAGATTTTGCGGTTTTCACCTTTCCATTCCTTACTAAGGGACCTTTCCAAAGATACCAAGTGTGCCAGGCCGGAACTTGAAGCCTAGCCTACAATCGCGACATTAAGTCATCCCCCTACCCGGTGCCGTGACAGGCCGGGTCTCAGTAAAGGAGCTAGCGGTTGCGCCCAAACAGGGTCCATATGCTGGAGAATATCTCGAGAAGGAAGTATCCGAAGATTTTGCGGTTTTCACCTTTCCATTCCTTACTAAGGGACCTTTCCAAAGATACCAAGTGTGCTAGGCCGGAACTTGAAGCCTAACCTACAATCGCGACATTAAGTCATCACCCTACCCGGTGCCGGGTCTCAATAAAGGAGCTTGCGGTTGCGCCTAAACAGGGTCCATATGCTGGAGAATATCTCGAGAAGGAAGTATCCGAAGATTTTGCGGTTTTCACCTTTCCATTCCTTTCTAAGGGACCTTTCCAAAGATACCAAGTGTGCCAGGCCGGAACTTGAAGCCTAGCCTACAATCGCGACATTAAGTCATCACCCTACCCGGTGCCTTGACAGGCCGGGTCTCAATAAAGAAGCTAGCGGTTGCGCCTAAACAGGACCCATATGCTGCAATATATCTCAAGAAGGAAGTATCCGAAGATTTTGCGGTTTTCCCCTTTCCATTCCTTACTAAGGGACCTTTCCAAAGATATCAAGTGTGCCAGGCCGGAACTTGAAGCCTAAGCTACAATCGCGACATTAAGTCATCACCCTACCCGGTGCCGGGTCTCAATAAAGGAGCTTGCGGTTGCGCCTAAACAGGGTCCATAGGCTGGAAAATATCTCGAGAAGGAAGTATCCGAAGATTTTGCGGTTTTCACCTTTCCATTCCTTACTAAGGGACCTTTCCAAAGATATCAAGTGTGCCAGGCCGGAACTTGAAGCCTAAGCTACAATCGCGACATTAAGTCATCACCCTACCCGGTGCCGGGTCTCAATAAAGGAGCTTGCGGTTGCGCCTAAACAGGGTCCATATGCTGGAGAATATCTCGAGAAGGAAGTATCCGAAGATTTTGCGGTTTTCACCTTTCCATTCCTTACTAAGGGACCTTTCCAAAGATTCCAAGTGTGCCAGGCCGGAACTTAAAGCCTAGCCTACAATCGCGACATTAAGTCATCCCCCTTCCCGGTGCCGTGACAGGCCGGGTCTCAGTAAAGGAGCTAGCGGTTGCGCCCAAACAGGGTCCATATGCTGGAGAATATCTCGAGAAGGAAGTATCCGAAGATTTTGCGGTTTTCACCTTTCCATTCCTTACTAAGGGACCTTTCCAAAGATATCAAGTGTGCCAGGCCGGAACTTGAAGCCTAAGCTACAATCGCGACATTAAGTCATCACCCTACCCGGTGCCGGATCTCAATAAAGGAGCTTGCGGTTGCGCCTAAATAGGGCCCATATGCTGGAGAATATCTCGAGAAGGAAGTATCCGAAGATTTTGCAGTTTTCACCTTTCCATTCCTTACTAAGGGACCTTTCCAAAGATACCAAGTGTGCCAGGCCGGAACTTAAAGCCTAGCCTACAATCGCGACATTAAGTCATCCCCCTACCCGTTGCCGTGACAGGCCGGGTCTCAGTAAAGGAGCTAGCGGTTGCGCCCAAACAGGGTCCATATGCTGGAGAATATCTCGAGAAGGAAGTATCCGAAGATTTTGCGGTTTTCACCTTTCCATTCCTTACTAAGGGACCTTTCCAAAGATACCAAGTGTGCCAGGCCGGAACTTGAAGCCTAACCTACAATCGCGACATTAAGTCATCACCCTACCCGGTGCCGGGTCTCAATAAAGGAGCTTGCTGTTGCGCCTAAACAGGGCCCATATGCTGGAGAATATCTCGAGAAGGAAGTATCCGAAGATTTTGCGGTTTTCACCTTTCCATTCCTTACTAAGGGACCTTTCCAAAGATACCAAGTGTGCTAGGCCGGAACTTAAAGCCTAGCCTACAATCGCGACATTAAGTCATCACCCTACCCGGTGCCGTGACAGGAGGGGTCTCAATAAAGAAGCTAGCGGTTGCGCCTAAACAGGAGCCATATGCTGGAGAATATCTCGAGAAGGAAGTATCCGAAGATTTTGCGGTTTTCACCTTTCCATTCCTTACTAAGGGACCTTTCCAAAGATATCAAGTGTGCCAGGCCGGAACTTGAAGCCTAAGCTACAATCGCGACATTAAGTCATCACCCTACCCGGTGCCGGGTCTCAATGAAGGAGCTTGCGGTTGCGCCTAAACAGGGCCCATATGCTGGAGAATATCTCGAGAAGAAAGTATCAGAAGATTTTGCGGTTTTCACCTTTCCATTCCTTACTAAGGGACCTTTCCAAAGATACCAAGTGTGCCAGGCCGGAACTTAAAGCCTAGCCTACAATCGCGACATTAAGTCATCCCCCTACCCGGTGCTGTGACAGGCCGGGTCTCAGTAAAGGAGCTAGCGGTTGCGCCCAAACAGGGTCCATATGCTGGAGAATATCTCGAGAAGGAAGTATCCGAAGATTTTGCGGTTTTCACCTTTCCATTCCTTACTAAGGGACCTTTCCAAAGATACCAAGTGTGCTAGGCCGGAACTTGAAGCCTAACCTACAATCGCGACATTAAGTCATCACCCTACCCGGTGCCGGGTCTCAATAAAGGAGCTTGCGGTTGCGCCTAAACAGGGCCCATATGCTGGAGAATATCTCGAGAAGGAAGTATCCGAAGATTTTGCGGTTTTCACCTTTCCATTCCTTACTAAGGGACCTTTCCAAAGATACCAAGTGTGCCAGGCCGGAACTTAAAGCCGAGCCTACAATCGCGACATTAAGTCATCCCCCTACCCGGTGCCGTGACAGGCCGGGTCTCAGTGAAGGAGCTAGCGGTTGCGCCCAAACAGGGTCCATATGCTGGAGAATATCTCGAGAAGGAAGTATTTTGCGGTTTTCACCTTTCCATTCCTTTCTAAGGGACCTAACCAAAGATATCAAGTGTGCCAGGCCGGAACTTAAAGCCTAGCCTACAATCGCGACATTAAGGCATCCCCCTACCCGGTGCCGTGACAGGCCGGGTCTCAGTAAAGGAGCTAGCGGTTGCGCCCAAACAGGGTCCATATGCTGGAGAATATCTCGAGAAGGAAGTATCCGAAGATTTTGCGGTTTTCACCTTTCCATTCCTTTCTAAGGGACCTTTCCAAAGATATCAAGTGTGCCAGGCCGGAACTTGAAGGCTAAGCTACAATCGCGACATTAAGTCATCACCCTACCCGGTGCCGGGTCTCAATAAAGGAGCTTGCGGTTGCGCCTAACCAGGGCCCATATGCTGGAGAATATCTCGAGAAGGAAGTATCCGAAGATTTTGCGGTTTTCTCCTTTCCATTCCTTACTAAGGGACCTTTCCAAAGATATCAAGTGTGCCAGGCCGGAACTTAAAGCCGAGCCTACAATCGCGACATTAAGTCATCTCCCTACCCGGTGCCGTGACAGGCCGGGTCTCAGTGAAGGAGCTAGCGGTTGCGCCCAAACAGGGTCCATATGCTGGAGAATATCTCGAGAAGGAAGTATTTTGCGGTTTTCACCTTTCCATTCCTTTCTAAGGGACCTTTCCAAAGATATCAAGTGTGCCAGGCCGGAACTTAAAGCCTAGCCTACAATCGCGACATTAAGTCATCCCCCTACCCGGTGCCGTGACAGGCCGGGTCTCAGTAAAGGAGCTAGCGGTTGCGCCCAAACAGGGTCCATATGCTGGAGAATATCTCGAGAAGGAAGTATCCGAAGATTTTGCGGTTTTCACCTTTCCATTCCTTACTAAGGGACCTTTCCAAAGATACCAAGTGTGCCAGGCCGGAACTTGAAGCCTAACCTACAATCGCGACATTAAGTCATCACCCTACCCGGTGCCGGGTCTCAATAAAGGCTAAGCTTGCGGTTGCGCCTAAACAGGGTCCATATGCTGGAGAATATCTCGAGAAGGAAGTATCCGAAGATTTTGCGGTTTTCACCTTTCCATTCCTTACTAAGGGACCTTTCCAAAGATACCAAGTGTGCCAGGCCGGAACTTGAAGCCTAACCTACAATCGCGACATTAAGTCATCACCCTACCCGGTGCCGGGTCTCAATAAAGGAGCTTGCGGTTGCGCCTAAACAGGGCCCATATGCTGGAAAATATCTCGAGAAGGAAGTATCCGAAGATTTTGCGGTTTTCACCTTTCCATTCCTTACTAAGGGACCTTTCCAAAGATACCAAGTGTGCCAGGCCGGAACTTAAAGCCTAGCCTACAATCGCGACATTAAGTCATCCCCCTACCCGGTGCCGTGACAGGCCGGGTCTCAGTAAAGGAGCTTGCGGTTGCGCCTAAACAGGGTCCATATGCTGGAGAATATCTCGAGAAGGAAGTATCCGAAGATTTTGCGGTTTTCACCTTTCCATTCCTTACTAAGGGACCTTTCCAAAGATACCAAGTGTGCCAGGCCGGAACTTGAAGCCTAACCTACAATCGCGACATTAAGTCATCACCCTACCCGGTGCCGGGTTTCAATAAAGGAGCTTGCGGTTGCGCCTAAACAGGGCCCATATGCTGGAGAATATCTCGAGAAGGAAGTATCCGAAGATTTTGCGGTTTTCACCTTTCCATTCCTTACTAAGGGACCTTTCCAAAGATACCAAGTGTGCCAGGCCGGAACTTAAAGCCTAGCCTACAATCGCGACATTAAGTCATCCCCCTACCCGGTGCCGTGACAGGCCGGGTCTCAGTAAAGGAGCTAGCGGTTGCGCCCAAACAGGGGCCATATGCTGGAGAATATCTCGAGAAGGAAGTATCCGAAGATTTTGCGGTTTTCACCTTTCCATTCCTTACTAAGGGACCTTTCCAAAGATACCAAGTGTGCCAGGCCGAAACTTGAAGCCTAACCTACAATCGCGACATTAAGTCATCACCCTACCCGGTGCCGTGTCTCAATAAAGGAGCTTGCGGTTGCGCCTAAACAGGGTCCATATGCTGGAGAATATCTCGAGAAGAAAGTATCCGAAGATTTTGCGGTTTTCACCTTTCCATTCCTTACTAAGGGACCTTTCCAAAGATACCAAGTGTGCCAGGCCGGAACTTAAAGCCTAGCCTACTCTCGCGACATTAAGTCATCCCCCTACCCGGTGCCGTGACAGGCCGGGTCTCAGTAAAGGAGCTAGCGGTTGCGCCCAAACAGGGTCCATATGCTGGAGAATATCTCGAGAAGGAAGTATCCGAAGATTTTGCGGTTTTCACCTTTCCATTCTTTACTAAGGGACCTTTCCAAAGATACCAAGTGTGCCAGGCCGGAACTTGAAGCCTAACCTACAATCGCGACATTAAGTCATCACCCTACCCGGTGCCGGGTCTCAATAAAGGAGCTTGCGGTTGCGCCTAAACAGGGTCCATATGCTGGAGAATATCTCGAGAAGGAAGTATCCGAAGATTTTGCGGTTTTCACTTTTCCATTCCTTACTAAGGGACCTTTCCAAAGATACCAAGTGTGCCAGGCCGGAACTTGAAGCCTAGCCTACAATCGCGACATTAAGTCATCCCCCTACCCGGTGCC
>NC_049979.1:34279508-34293054 GCF_000003815.2 Branchiostoma floridae | reverse complement strand
ATTGCGCCTAAACAGGGTCCATATGCTGGAGAATATCTCGAGAAGGAAGTATCCGAAGATTTTGCGGTTTTCACCTTTCCATTCCTTACTAAGGGACCTTTCCAAAGATACCAAGTGTGCCAGGCCGGAACTTGAAGCCTAGCCTACAATCGCGACAATCAAGTCATCACCCGTCCAGGTGCCTTGACAGTGCCGGGTCTCAATAAAGAAGCTAGCGGTTGCGCCTAAACAGGACCCATATGCTGGAAAATATCTCAAGAAGGAAGTATCCGAAGATTTTGCGGTTTTCACCTTTCCATTCCTTACTAAGGGACCTTTCCAAAGATTCCAAGTGTGCTAGGCCGGAACTTAAAGCCTAGCCTACAATCGGGACATTAAGTCATCACCGTCCCTGGTGCCTTGCCAGGCCGGGTCTCAATAAAGAAGCTAGCGGTTGCGCCTAAACAGGACCCATATGCTGGAGAATATCTCGAGAAGGAAGTATCCGAAGATTTTGCGGTTTTCACCTTTCCATTCCTTACTAAGGGACCTTTTCAAAGATACCAAGTGTGCCAGGCCGGAACTTAAAGCCTAGCCTACAATCGCGACATTAAGTCATCCCCCTACCCGGTGCCGTGACAGGCCGGGTCTCAGTAAAGGAGCTAGCGGTTGCGCCCAAACAGGGTCCATATGCTGGAGAATATCTCGAGAAGGAAGTATCCGAAGATTTTGCGGTTTTCACCTTTCCATTCCTTACTAAGGGACCTTTCCAAAGATATCAAGTGTGCCAGGCCGGAACTTGAAGCCTAAGCTACAATCGCGACATTAAGTCATCACCCTACCCGGTGCCGGATCTCAATAAAGGAGCTTGCGGTTGCGCCTAAACAGGGTCCATATGCTGGAGAATATCTCGAGAAGGAAGTATCCGAAGATTTTGCGGTTTTCACCTTTCCATTCCTTACTAAGGGACCTTTCCAAAGATACCAAGTGTGCCAGGCCGGAACTTAAAGCCTAGCCTACAATCGCGACATTAAGTCATCCCCCTACCCGGTGCCGTGACAGGCCGGGTCTCAGTAAAGGAGCTAGCGGTTGCGCCCAAACAGGGTCCATATGCTGGAGAATATCTCGAGAAGGAAGTATCCGAAGATTTTGCGGTTTTCACCTTTCCATTCCTTACTAAGGGACCTTTCCAAAGATACCAAGTGTGCCAGGCCGGAACTTGAAGCCTAACCTACAATCGCGACATTAAGTCATCACCCTACCCGGTGCCGGGTTTCAATAAAGGAGCTTGCGGTTGCGCCTAAACAGGGTCCATATGCTGGAGAATATCTCGAGAAGGAAGTATCCGAAGATTTTGCGGTTTTCACCTTTCCATTCCTTACTAAGGGACCTTTCCAAAGATACCAAGTGTGCCAGGCCGGAACTTAAAGCCTAGCCTACAATCGCGACATTAAGTCATCCCCCTACCCGGTGCCGTGACAGGCCGGGTCTCAGTAAAGGAGCTTGCGGTTGCGCCCAAACAGGGTCCATATGCTGGAGAATATCTCGAGAAGGAAGTATCCGAAGATTTTGCGGTTTTCACCTTTCCATTCCTTATTAAAGGACCTTTCCAAAGATATCAAGTGTGCCTGGCCGGAGCTTGAAACCTAAGCTACAATCGCGACATTAAGTCATCACCCTACCCGGTGCCGGATCTCAATAAAGGAGCTAGCGGTTGCGCCTAAACAGGGTCCATATGCTGGAGAATATCTCGAGATGGAAGTATCCGAAGATTTTGCGGTTTTCACCTTTCCATTCCTTACTAAGGGACCTTTCCAAAGATACCAAGTGTGCCAGGCCGGAACTTAAAGCCTAGCCTACTCTCGCGACATTAAGTCATCCCCCTACCCGGTGCCGTGACAGGCCGGGTCTCAGTAAAGGAGCTAGCGGTTGCGCCCAAACAGGGTCCATATGCTGGAGAATATCTCGAGAAGGAAGTATCCGAAGATTTTGCGGTTTTCACCTTTCCATTCCTTACTAAGGGACCTTTCCAAAGATACCAAGTGTGCCAGGCCGGAACTTGAAGCCTAACCTACAATCGCGACATTAAGTCATCACCCTACCCGGTGCCGGGTCTCAATAAATGAGCTTGCGGTTGCGCCTAAACAGGGTCCATATGCTGGAGAATATCTCGAGAAGAAAGTATCCGAAGATTTTGCGGTTTTCACCTTTCCATTCCTTACTAAGGGACCTTTCCAAAGATACCAAGTGTGCCAGGCCGGAACTTAAAGCCGAGCCTACAATCGCGACATTAAGTCATCCCCCTACCCAGTGCCGTGACAGGCCGGGTCTCAGTGAAGGAGCTAGCGGTTGCGCCCAAACAGGGTCCATATGCTGGAGAATATCTCGAGAAGGAAGTATCCGAAGATTTTGCGGTTTTCACCTTTCCATTCCTTACTAAGGGACCTTTCCAAAGATACCAAGTGTGCTAGGCCGGAACTTGAAGCCTAACCTACAATCGCGACATTAAGTCATCACCCTACCCGGTGCCGGGTCTCAATAAAGGAGCTTGCGGTTGCGCCTAAACAGGACCCATATGCTGGAGAATATCTCGAGAAGGAAGTATCCGAAGATTTTGCGGTTTTCACCTTTCCATTCCTTACTAAGGGACCTTTCCAAAGATACCAAGTGTGCCAGGCCGGAACTTGAAGCCTAAGCTACAATCGCGACATTAAGTCATCACCCTACCCGATGCCGGGTCTCAATAAAGGAGCTTGCGGTTGCGCCTAAACAGGGTCCATATGCTGGAGAATATCTCGAGAAGGAAGTATCCGAAGATTTTGCGGTTTTCACCTTTCCATTCCTTACTAAGGGACCTTTCCAAAGATACCAAGTGTGCCAGGCCGGAACTTGAAGCCTAGCCTACAATCGCGACATTAAGTCATCCCCCTACCCGGTGCCGTGACAGGCCGGGTCTCAGTAAAGGAACTAGCAAACAGGGTCCATATGCTGGAGAATATCTCGAGAAGGAAGTATCCGAAGATTTTGCGGTTTTCACCTTTCCATTCCTTACTAAGGGACCTTTCCAAAGATACCAAGTGTGCTAGGCCGGAACTTGAAGCCTAACCTACAATCGCGACATTAAGTCATCACCCTACCCGGTGCCGGGTCTCAATAAAGGAGCTTGCGGTTGCGCCTAAACAGGGTCCATATGCTGGAGAATATCTCGAGAAGGAAGTATCCGAAGATTTTGCGGTTTTCACCTTTCCATTCCTTACTAAGGGACCTTTCCAAAGATACCAAGTGTGCTAGGCCGGAACTTAAAGCCTAGCCTACAATCGGGACATTAAGTCATCCCCCAACCCGGTGCCTTGACAGGCCGGGTCTCAATAAAGAAGCTAGCGGTTGCGCCTAAACAGGACCCATATGCTGGAGAATATCTCGAGAAGGAAGTATCCGAAGATTTTGCGGTTTTCACCTTTCCATTCCTTACTAAGGGACCTTTCCAAAGATATCAAGTGTGCCAGGCCGGAACTTGAAGCCTAAGCTACAATCGCGACATTAAGTCATCACCCTACCCGGTGCCGGATCTCAATAAAGGAGCTTGCGGTTGCGCCTAAACAGGGTCCATATGCTGGAGAATATCTCGAGAAGAAAGTATCCGAAGATTTTGCGGTTTTCACCTTTCCATTCCTTACTAAGGGACCTTTCCAAAGATACCAAGTGTGCCAGGCCGGAACTTAAAGCCTAGCCTACAATCGCGACATTAAGTCATCCCCCTACCCGGTGCCGTGACAGGCCGGGTCTCAGTAAAGGAGCTAGCGGTTGCGCCCAAACAGGGTCCATATGCTGGAGAATATCTCGAGAAGGAAGTATCCGAAGATTTTGCGGTTTTCACCTTTCCATTCCTTACTAAGGGACCTTTCCAAAGATACCAAGTGTGCCAGGCCGGAACTTGAAGCCTAACCTACAATCGCGACATTAAGTCATCACCCTACCCGGTGCCGGGTCTCAATAAAGGAGCTTGCGGTTGCGCCTAAACAAGGCCCATATGCTGGAGAATATCTCGAGAAGGAAGTATCCGAAGATTTTGCGGTTTTCACCTTTCCATTCCTTACTAAGGGACCTTTCCAAAGATACCAAGTGTGCTAGGCCGGAACTTAAAGCCTAGCCTACAATCGCGACATTAAGTCATCACCCAACCCGGTGCCTTGACAGGCCGGGTCTCAATAAAGAAGCTTGCGGTTGCGCCTAAACAGGACCCATATGCTGGAGAATATCTCGAGAAGGAAGTATCCGAAGATTTTGCGGTTTTCACCTTTCCATTCCTTACTAAGGGACCTTTCCAAAGATATCAAGTGTGCCAGGCCGGAACTTGAAGCTTAAGCTACAATCGCCACATTAAGTCATCACCCTACCCGGTGCCGGATCTCAATAAAGGAGCTTGCGGTTGCGCCTAAACAGGGTCCATATGCTGGAGAATATCTCGAGAAGAAAGTATCAGAAGATTTTGCGGTTTTCACCTTTCCATTCCTTACTAAGGGACCTTTCCAAAGATACCAAGTGTGCCAGGCCGGAACTTAAAGCCTAGCCTACAATCGCGACATTAAGGCATCCCCCTACCCGGTGCCGTGACAGGCCGGGTCTCAGTAAAGGAGCTAGCGGTTGCGCCCAAACAGGGTCCATATGCTGGAGAATATCTCGAGAAGGAAGTATCCGAAGATTTTGCGGTTTTCACCTTTCCATTCCTTACTAAGGGACCTTTCCAAAGATACCAAGTGTGCTAGGCCGGAACTTGAAGCCTAACCTACAATCGCGACATTAAGTCATCACCCTACCCGGTGCCGGGTCTCAATAAAGGAGCTTGCGGTTGCGCCTAAACAGGGCCCATATGCTGGAGAATATCTCGAGAAGGAAGTATCCGAAGATTTTGCGGTTTTCACCTTTCCATTCCTTACTAAGGGACCTTTCCAAAGATACCAAGTGTGCCAGGCCGGAACTTAAAGCCGAGCCTACAATCGCGACATTAAGTCATCCCCCTACCCAGTGCCGTGACAGGCCGGGTCTCAGTGAAGGAGCTAGCGGTTGCGCCCAAACAGGGTCCATATGCTGGAGAATATCTCGAGAAGGAAGTATCCGAAGATTTTGCGGTTTTCACCTTTCCATTCCTTTCTAAGGGACCATTCCAAAGATATCAAGTGTGCCAGGCCGGAACTTGAAGGCTAAGCTACAATCGCGACATTAAGTCATCACCCTACCCGGTGCCGGGTCTCAATAAAGGAGCTTGCGGTTGCGCCTAAACAGGGCCCATATGCTGGAGAATATCTCGAGAAGGAAGTATCCGAAGATTTTGCGGTTTTCACCTTTCCATTCCTTACTAAGGGACCTTTCCAAAGATACCAAGTGTGCCAGGCCGGAACTTGAGCCTAGCCTACAATCGCGACATTAAGTCATCCCCCTACCCGGTGCCGTGACAGGCCGGGTCTCAGTAAAGGAACTAGCAAACAGGGTCCATATGCTGGAGAATATCTCGAGAAGGAAGTATCCGAAGATTTTGCGGTTTTCACCTTTCCATTCCTTACTAAGGGACCTTTCCAAAGATACCAAGTGTGCTAGGCCGGAACTTGAAGCCTAACCTACAATCGCGACATTAAGTCATAACCCTACCCGGTGCCGGGTCTCAATAAAGGAGCTTGCGGTTGCGCCTAAACAGGACCCATATGCTGGAGAATATCTCGAGAAGGAAGTATCCGAAGATTTTGCGGTTTTCACCTTTCCATTCCTTACTAAGGGACCTTTCCAAAGATACCAAGTGTGCCAGGCCGGAACTTAAAGCCTAGCCTACAATCGCGACATTAAGTCATCGCCCTACCCGGTGCCTTGACAGGCCGGGTCTCAATAAAGAAGCTAGCGGTTGCGCCTAAACAGGACCCATATGCTGGAAAATATCTCAAGAAGGAAGTATCCGAAGATTTTGCGGTTTTCACCTTTCCATTCCTTACTAAGGGACCTTTCCAAAGATACCAAGTGTGCCAGGTCGGAACTTAAAGCCTAGCCTACAATCGCGACATTAAGTCATCCCCCTACCCGGTGCCGTGACAGGCCGGGTCTCAGTGAAGGAGCTAGCGGTTGCGCCCAAACAGGGTTCATATGCTGGAGAATATCTCAAGAAGGAAGTATCCGAAGATTTTGCGGTTTTCACCTTTCCATTCCTTACTAAGGGACCTTTCCAAAGATACCAAGTGTGCCAGGCCGGAACTTAAAGCCTAGCCTACAATCGCGACATTAAGTCATCACCCTACCCGTTGCCGTGACAGGCCGGGTCTCAATAAAGGAGCTTGCGGTTGCGCCCAAACAGGGTCCATATGCTGGAGAATATCTCGAGAAGGAAGTATCCGAAGATTTTGCGGTTTTCACCTTTCCATTCCTTACTAAGAGACCTTTCCAAAGATACCAAGTGTGTCAGGCTGGAACTTGAAGCCTAGCCTACAATCGCGACATTAAGTCATCACCCTACCCGGTGCCGGGTCTCAATAAAGGAGCTTGCGGTTGCGCCTACACAGGGCCCATATGCTGGAGAATATCTCGAGAAGGAAGTATCCGAAGATTTTGCGGTTTTCACCTTTCCATTCCTTACTAAAGGGACCTTTCCAAAGATACCATGTGTGCTAGGCCGGAACTTAAAGCCTAGCCTACAATCGCGACATTAAGTCATCACCCTACCCGGTGCCGTGACAGGCCGGGTCTCAATAAAGGAGCTAGCGGTTGCGCCTAAACAGGGTCCATATGCTGGAGAATATCTCGAGAAGGAAGTATCCGAAGATTTTGCCGTTTTCACCTTTCCATTCCTTACTAAGGGACCTTTGCAAAGATACCAAGTGTGCCAGGCCGGAACTTGAAGCCTAAGCTACAATCGCGACATTAAGTCATCACCCTACCCGGTGACTTGACAGGCGGGGTCGCAATAAAGGAGCTAGCGGTTGCGCCTAAACAGGGCCCATATGCTGGAGTATATCTCGAGAAGGAAGTATCCGAAGATTTTGCGGTTTTCGCCTTTTCATTCCTTACTAAGGGACCTTTCCAAAGATACCAAGTGTCGCACTAATTGACTGCTTTCGCATAAGGTAACAGACTACAGTTTTTCGCCTATGCGGATTTACATTGTTAAAGGCCCCGAGGTGAGGAGGTTCGACGCCTCAAAATTTATAGCAGGGTGCAAAAGTAATCAACATGAATTGAATATGTTGGAGGTCAGGGTATATTCTACAAAATTTGTGAAAATGAGTTTAAGTTCGCCTATTCGTTTTCCCAGATAGAACTTTTTGAAATTACCCCCAGCGGAGGTCACCATACTGCAGCCGACACACGGAAGTAGCGGGAACAGGATTCGTTCGCGAAATACTACCCAGCCAAACAAACATCGTAATCCAAGTTATACAGCCTCAAAACGTATGTATTCCTCTATTATCGACCAAAGTTTCCGATTCACTGACGAGCAAAGAAAAATTTCTATTGCTTTTCAAGAACTGTGGCGTACTATTTTGTGCCCGACCTACTTTTGTCCACGGGGGTCGCCCTTAAATACCCTTAATAAAGACCACCCCAACGCCTTCGGATTCTTCTACGTTTTTAAGACAAGACTGAAACAGACACATGGGCCACACATGTCCACACACACATATGGACACATACATTGTGTAGGCACGCACACACATACACATAACACCGCTACCAAGCCTTGCACAAGGCAACAAAACTCTTATGTTACAGCTGGATAGACTGGTAAACAGGGCTGCAAGGCTCATCACAGGACACAAACTCCGAGACCACGTGACAGTCGACAACTTGAGAGCAGAGGCAAGGATAGACTCTGTGCGTAAACGGACAGAAATTACGACTCTTGTTACTGTCTTTAAGACAATTCGTGGAAAGGCGCCGGCGTACTTGGCATCTTTGTTCAAGTGGGAGGCTCCACCAACAATGAGTGTACGCCCTACTCGGTCAGAGGTAAAACGTCTAAGGGACTACGACCCTCACCTACTCTGCTGTCCACCAGCAAGAGTCATTGCTTTCCGAAACAGTCTACAGTCCTACGGACCTTTCCTCTGGAATTCACTACCGCTAAAGCAACGGCAATTGCTCAGCCTCAGGACTTTTCATAAGTTCATTGAGAATTAGAACTTGATCTGGCTGATGCTCCGTAGTCTGGACTTTGATATTGGATAATTTTATTATGTATTGTATATGTGCTATGTGTACTTTGTACTTTTATGTCCAGGATTACCTGAAAAGCAGGCCGATTTCCGGCCTGAGATGTAATTACTGGTAAAATAAATAAAGTGAAAGTGAAGTGAAAGTGACTTTTAATTCGTCAGCGGTGTTATGTGTATGTATAAAAACATTGTTGTTGAAGTTGTTCTATATTTAATCTAAAATCGCAGTATCGTTCCATATTCACCGTATTCTGAAAGATCTTGAGTTATGTCTAGTCTTACGTTAAGATGTCCGTGTTAGTTAGCTTGATTGACTCATTTCTTAGTTCCTTACATTTGGAAAATTGTGACTGGGTGGCCGTTTTCACGGGCGAACCAATTACATGTATTGTAGAAGAGCCGCGATACTGGTCAGACCTACTAAAAATCTAATGTCTGGAATAAAATTGTGGTGAACTTGGAAATGTTTGCTCAGGGTGTAATAAGATGTATGTAACCTTTCTATGCATCTATATCTAACGCTGTCTATCTATCTGAATCTGTCATGTTACTTGCAATTAGCCCACGGGCAAGAATTCGCAATAAAACTATTACTATTATCAACGTTGACGGCCCGCTAAGCGTTATATAAACTTTATTGATATTTAACAAATTGTAAAGAGAAAGCCACGCACCTCCAAGACATTTGTGTATCACCAGCCCTATGAAGAGTCTCGTTCAAACTTCTCTTGAAACGACGGAAATCCTTGTGACGGTTCCCGAAGTTAATAGCTTTTCTCAATTTTGAATACAGAAAACACTGCTGTGCACACGTATAGGCCTATACCGGTATGTGCCCTGTGACTGAAAAGCTTACCCGTGGAGGTAATGGTTCAGTCCGGCATGATGCAACTACGCACGCGCGGACTTTTGCATTCCTGACATTCCTGTACAGTTTTTGGAATTCTTTGCAAACAGTCACTCACTATACTATTAGGCTCGCCCATAAGGCGTCGCCAAAAAGAGTCCTTTATATGACAACTGTCGTCCTCCCTTTGATCCTCATCTTGTCAAGAGTTCAAGCAATAGATATCTAGATTTTTAAGTACAGCATGGCTAAAAACAGATCACACCTGTTGTTTATGAAGATAATGAGATCCACGTGGAAGTTCATCATGCCCAGTCTGCAGTTCTACTCCTCGTCGCCAGATAGCGCTACTGGGCGGTCCAGTTTTTCCAATGGGTGAAAAATGAAAGCTGTGGAATCAGCATGGAGCGTGCCACCCTTCCTAACAATTTGTCAGCCAAGTTCAAAGGGTTTGTAGCATTCGTACTTCCAAATATACAGTCAAACCTGCCCAATACGACCACCCGGGGAACGGAACGGGCAAAAGCGGTCGATTTGGACAGGTGGTCGCTGAGAAGAAGAGTATCGACTCACAACATTCCCGATGCAAAGTATATTAAACAGTTTCCGTTGTGTTTAATGGCCAATAGCAAGCACACGCACGAAAAGGAGTAAGTAAGCGAGGTGTTTTATGTCAGGCACGCACACGCACACAGAAACGTAAGTAAGCCTGGTCTCCTAGGGTTAATTGACTGATCTTGAATCCAATAGTTTCAAAGCCTTGTAGAAAAGTAACTAAGTAATCTAATAGTTTCAAAGCCTTGTAGAAAAGTAACGAAGTAATTCTAAGTACAGTCAAACCTGCCCAAGCGACCACCTAGCTGCCATGGCCATTACGACAGCGACCGCCGAAAGTTGGGACCAAATCCCTGTCAATAACGACCGAACGACCGAGTCATTTTCATAGCTTGAGGTGTCATCGATTTTTAATGATTTTGTGCCAATTTCGGCCAGTTTGCGTCGAATTTTGACTACCATTACAATGTACGGCAAGTATACAAAAGTAACGGGTTCCGCACTGGTGTTCCAGTGCTGAATCAATGGGTCGAATCGGCTTCAGCACTGGTTTTCCAGTGCTGAAGAAACGTCAGCACTGGTTTTCCAGTGCTGAAGAAACGTCAGCACTGGTTTTCCAGTGCTGAACGGCCTTGTTGCAGTGCTGAAGCTCCCTCAGCACTGGAATTCCAGTGCTGAACTTTTCCGAGCACTGGTTTTCCAGTGCTGAACTTTTCCGAGCACTGGTTTTCCAGTGCTGAACTGCCGTCAGCACTCGGGTACCAGTGCTGAACTCGCGGCGGAGAGGCGGCGAAACCGGCGTCAGCACTGGAACCGAGTGCTGATATACAAAAGTAACGGGTTCCGCACTGGATTTTCCAGTGCTCGGGAACTTTTCAGCACTGGAAGACCAGTGCTGAAAAAACTTCATCTCTGGGCTTCCAGTGCTGACGATTATAAAGCACTCGTTCCAGTGCTGAACGTAATATTCATTCGTAGCATGCGTCCGTACGGCTGAGATCGATTTCCTTTCGACTTGTTACCTTGTTTGGCGGAGATTGACATTACACATGACATTGACAACAACAGTTTTATTTCATGAAATAATGAAAGAATAAAAATAGGCCATGACTTTGAGCTTTTATAGAATTGTGTGAATGTGATAGATATATAGCCCTTTCGGGAATCATTTCGGTGGCCCTGAAAAGGGCCGGGGTAATTGTAGACAGCAGATCAGTCTTCGTTGTTATTCGTGTCGAACAGACGGCGGTGTATTTCTAGGAAAAGGCAGTCCCCTAGAGCTTGTGCTGGGCGCGTTGGTGCCTGGTAGTCCTCGATGATGGCTTCCAGCTCCTGGCGAGCTTGCTGAGCCTCTCTCGCTGCAACCCCTCTCTTCATGAGCTTTTCAATCATGTCATGAACGGCAGGGCGCATCGGCAGGATGCGCTCCTGCCAAAGGGTGACGGCCCCGTCGATCCTCTGGTCTTTGTCAGCACTGGAAATCCAGTGCTGAAACGTCCTCAGCACTGGATTTCCAGTGCTGAAACGTCCTCAGCACTGGATTTCCAGTGCTGAAACGTCCTCAGCACTGGATTTCCAGTGCTGAAACGTCCTCAGCACTGGATTTCCAGTGCTGACAGGAGGACATTTAGTGCTGAAGCTGCCTCAGCACTGGATTTCCAGTGCTGACGGCGGCTCAGCACTGGACTTCCAGTGCTGACGGCGGCTCAGCACTGGACTTCCAGTGCTGACGACCACTTCAGCACTGGTGTTCCAGTGCTGACAGAGGAGACCGTTACTTTTGTATATTTGCATTACAATGTTGTTTTCAAAATAAAGATGACCGGCGGATGCACGTGCGTGTGCTTGCTATTTACCATTAAAGACAACGGAAACCATTTAAACTATGCATCGGGCATGTTGTGAGTCGATACTCTTCTAACCGACCACCTGACCAAATCGACCCCTATTGCCCGGTCCCCCGGATCGTCTTGGGCAGGTGTGACTGTACTCAAATGGCCTTTTACTGTCTGTCAATCGGTTTTATCATGCAATTCAAGTGATAGAAGTAACGCTCGTTCACAGATATTACGTATGAAGCGATGAAATCAACTGTGCGTGCTGGTACCATGCACGAGCGGCCTCTGGCATCTTGTAGCGATACTGCAGTCAATCTCTTAAAGCTTGTTCCTCTGTGCACCTGTTTTGATGACGACACGGTAATGTGTGTTGTTTTGCCCGAAGCGCGCGCGATCTGAAAACACAGCTCACAATTTTCTGGATATTTGTGCGGTTTTTCGTCCCTTGCAGCAACCTTCTTTCGGCGAAATCTCGCAAAGTAAGATACTTAAGTGCACGTTCACATAAAAGTGACTTTTGTGAAAGTTGTACGCCGTGGGATGTTGCGACTAGTATGGGGAGGGGGGCTGTATGAAATATTTTGGAAGTGACACTTTTTTTTAGTTGAGCTGTACATGACTGTTGATTTTAGCATGTACATTACTAAGCTATGGTAGACATGTTGTACTGTGATGGATGTAGACCGTTTTTATGAGAACTCTTCTCTCAGTACTTATCATCATTCAAAGGACTGTTGGGAGTCATAGGACGTTGAAATTTGATGTCCAGTGTTTAAGGAAAACCTACACACCCTGAGCACATAATTAAAGAACTCTTCTGTGGTCGCAACTGGTGCATTTAATGTTGTTATCATATTGAGGTCACCTGAGTTAGTGCCAAATGGTAGGCTCTCCAGACTTAAGTTAAGTGGGCAGACTCCTCAGTGGGCAGAATTTGCTCTTATGCAATTTATGCCAACATAGATCAAGTTCTCCAAATGTTAACAAGTAGTTATTAATGTCAAAGTGTTGGTGAATTTCTCATTAAAGGAGTCCTAAGCTCCAGAAGAGAGTGTTATTTTCTGATAGATGTCAATTTTAGGAATTAAAAAATGCATATTACTTCACATTATACGATAAAACACTAATCTCGCGTACATCAAAAAACATTCAGTATTGTACTAAACTCCCCAAGTACTCTTTAATTGAATTAATTAATGTCAGCCTATGGCTGAATACAATGTGTCTGACAAAGCCTGACAAAAGTTAGTTTACAAAACCAATCTGAGGGGTGATGTTAAAAACACTTCTTGTTATGTGTTCTTTGATATTTTGTGAACAATTGGCTTTCTTGATGTGAACATCGCCCCTCATTTATGCCGAAATATGCATGATAAAGGAAGTGTCTACACGTATAGGAAATACATGGGTAGGGTCTGCATGGGTTTAGTGAGTGTCATATTGTTGTACAAACACATGTTGTGTATTTCACCACAAGTGAAATTATGAAAAAAATCCGCTGATTGTGTATTCATTGATACATACTGTATTGGAAAATAACACCCCACTCTGGAGTTAAGATACTGGTGAAAACCGCACAATGTTAGCGTTTACGGATAAGCTGCGTCAAGTACAAGAGTGCGGACATGCTGTACTGCGTTCCTGTCCGTTGACAATGGTGCACAATGGGTGGCGCATGACCAAATTCTCACAGGGCCTATGAAGTGAGTTTACCCGTGCCCACCAGACCCCATTTTCATGTCATCCTAGTCTTATTTTCTGGTACAATGTTTTACAGGCTTTTAGCTAGGATTTTATTATAGGGAGTCCAAATTTATTGTTGAGTCGCGGTAAGTGACTGTTGTAGGGGGGTCCGGGGGCATCCACCTTCCATGGTACAGAGTCTTTGATGATTTTAAGTTTAAAAAGTGCATTTTAAGGTATCCTAAGAGGTAAAAATATTGTAACAGAGGTCACAGTAGAAGACTGTGACCACAGATGACCTGGTAGCATCCCTGGTCAATCAGAATTTTGTGCCTGTCAGAGGATTTTTTCCCCAGTGGCCAGTGTAAGGGCGTCCAGAGCGTCAAATTTCTTGTTATTCTAAGGAAAGTGCGTCCAGATGACGCGTTGACGCATGCCTGGCTAAAAGCCTG
>NC_049979.1:34264619-34279408 GCF_000003815.2 Branchiostoma floridae | reverse complement strand
GTTAATCATATAAGTTATGAACCAGGTGTCCTTTTGACAGGTTTGCAATATCAAAATGTATTACGCTGGGAATGAGGTTAATCTTCTGGCCGTCTGGTCCAATACAATACTCACTGGTGAGTCTTTACAAGGAAAAAGATGACAGAAAATCAGGACTGAGATGGATTATTCCAGTCGTCAGAAGGTGGATAATCGAGCAAGTATGGTGTCGCATCTACTTTTCGGCGGCTCCAAGAATCGTCCAAAAACCTTACGAAAACTAGATATCCAGGATTCGTACTTCCAGTGCCGTCAATCATGGTGATTGACAGGACAGAAAACATTATTATGCACGCCCATGTTTCCATATATGGGTTGACCTCGTGAGACCTCGACAGACTCAAGTTGCGAGAGATCAAAACCCGGAAGTGACCGCTGCCCTCCCCATGTCATGATAGGACGCCATCTGAATGCTAATAACACGTAAATAGAATGTGACGCTACACGAAAAACAACTTCAAACACACAACACATATATAGTCGTGCGACTGTTATTGTCTATCGTTGTGGACAACGGTTGCCTTTAGACATGCGTTCAGAGTATTACGGGACACCCGCGGTGCAGGATACCATTGCGGTGCGTGCGTGACCCACAGTGACCGCTCGCTCACAAATCAAAAATGGCGGGAGAATTCCTTATTTTCTTCAGGCGTTCAGGCCGTTTTCTGGATATCCAGGAATCGTCCTCCTGTTCAGGCCGTTTTCTGGATATCCAGGATTCGTCCTGAGCCTGTTCAAGCCGTTTTCTGGATATCCAGGATTCGTCCTCCTGTTCAAGCCGTTTTCTGGATATCCAGGATTCGTCTTCCTGTTCAAGCAGTTTCCTTGGATATGCAGGATGTGGACCAGGCCTTGTGTGACAAAGGGACGCCATCTGGATGCTATTAGCACGTTACCGTGAATGTGTCGCTATACGGAAAACAACAGTAACTTTATCCCATCTTGACTGCCATTTGTTAATTCATTACGCAAAAAGAATTTTGGGCCTGATACGTAAGTAACATGTAAACATCAAAGTATCATTATCAACATTCGTTTAAGTTCTGCAACACCAGGATCAACAGAATAAACTACACGATCTTCTTGCCGGGAGATACAAAGATAGCGGCTTTCTGACGAAAACAACATGCCCCCGCCCTCCTCTCTCGAAAACAGGAAGCTCCACCCCCACGTACACATTCTGGATAAACACCGTCGTCTATCCAGGAAACGTCCTGTTTGTGACGATTTCTGGATATCCAGGAATCGTCCTTCTGCTCAGGACGATTCCTGGATATCCAGGATTCGGCATATTACGAAAGTTAGATACTGACGAAAGTTGGATACAACATATGGTCAGTGGTGCGCCTCAGCGCTGTTTACCTGCATGTATGCAGGTATGGTTTTGATGCTGGTGGAAACTTTTCGGTAGCCGGGGATGTAGGGCGCTGTATCTCGTGAACGGATGGTGCGAGCACGACGATTTTTGGTACGTGGGTTGGGGGTGGTAGCCTGACACTCAGGTGTGATTTTGGGCCTCCTGGCGCTTGACCTTGACATTGAAGGTGGCATTTTTGGTGTTTTTGGGGCACTTTTGGCGCTGTGTGTCCGGAACGATACGCGCGATTGCGACGATTTTTGGTGCATGGGTGGGGGGTTGTTGCCTGTTGCCTAGGATTGACTTTGGGCCTTGTCGCGTTTGAACTTGACCCGGCAGGTCGAATTTTGTGTCCGGGAGGGGTGTTTCCGGAGTTATATCTTCTGAACGGCTGGTGCTGGCGCGATGATATTTGGCACATGTGTCGGCGGTGGCTGAATAATGCTCAATTTTGATTTTGGCGCCCTTGGTGCTTGAACTTGACATTTTAGGTTACCTTTTGTGCGGGCACGGGGCGTGCGCTGTATCTCCGGAACGCAAGGTGCCATTGTGTTGCCATTTGGTACGTGAGTTGTTTGTGGTGTCCTGGTGGTCAGGTTTGATTTTGGGCCTCCTAGTGCTTGAACTTGATACTGTATAGGTTGACCCTGTTTTAGTGTGGTTGGGGCATCCTCCCAATATCTGCTTGGTTTTAAAAACAGATTATGGTTGGGTGTAGAACCATCATCTGGCCTGGGCCACCTTCAATGTATCAGGTTACTTAGTGGCACTGACAGTTTGCCAGATGACGGGAGTGTGCCAGATTATATATCTGTTGGTCAGGTATAATTGGAGTTTGCTTATTACTCTTTGTGGTGTTTCTAGAGCTGTATAGTACTGAGTTTTAAGTTCCGGTACAAGTTCCTTTACCCTGTTGGCAATCATGGTTGAACTTGAACTTAAACAGAAGAAGATGCAATTTTCTAATGTGGAGGAGAACTGTATAGAGTGTGGGCATAAGAGAAAGGTATGTGTATGATTTGTCCTGTGTTTCTTTTTGTTTCTTTGGTAATGCCATTTCCATACTGTATACAGGTAATTTGTTGTTTTGGGCTAGTCATATTCGCTTGGTTTTTGGGCCTGCTTAATCTATGGTACAGGCAGGGTTAAGTGGTGGAGGCTTAGCTTTGTTCTGTTTTAAATTCAGTATCGTTTGTTGCATTTTGTCGCGGCAAATATATGATGAAATTCCCCTTCTAAGCAACTGCTCATTGGTTTGTGGGGATGTTTGCTGGGTGTTTGCTTTGACTACAACAGCTTCTGAACTTTTCAAAGCTTCCATTGCCAGCAGCTTGCCATCTATAAATGGGATTGACAAGGACATTTTTCATAGTAAATTATGCTGTTAAATTTGGCTTAGATACTACAGGAGATTTAGGTTTGGGTTGGATGGATTGAATGAAAATATCATACCACCCTGGGGACTAACTGTTGCTGCTGCATGGGGGCTACCACTATTCATGTTGTCTAATGTCTATGGAACTACAGATAAAAGTATCATTGGTCAAATTATGCGAGTAACATTCCGATGTCAAGTGAATAACACCCCAGAAATAAATCTTTAATGAATATCATTGGAAGAACACAAACCAAGGAGACTTAGCAGCTGCATTAGGTCAGTACATTGAAATAGGAATATATTTAGTATATCATGTGACAGAGTAACTACATGTGCATGGGCCATCTGAGACAAAAAAAGGTAGCGTCTCAACAACTTCAAAGTACTGTGGTTGGTTACATACTTAAGAAATCCAAAATAAGTAATGTTCATCCCTGTCCAAACTTACAAATTCAGAAAATGGAATTTCAGAGTCAGACTTTTGCATGGTGCACAACCAACACAGTAAAAAGCTCATTTTTCCAACCACGCACCACAGACAAAAAGGCAAAAATACACAATAGGTCTACAGAAACCCAATACATTTCATGCAGGCCTGAGGTCTACGAACTCTTGTTTTATAAGTTTCTCACGCGTTGGGCATGTTTATGAGGTAGTTAAAGAAACTGGTGCAATCTCTCAATACGAAAGATGGCAGCAGGGCCGGGAATAAGACAATGGGGGGAATATAATCATAATGGCTTCAATTTAGATTTGATATTAAACTTACTGCAGGATAATTTGCGAGTCAGAAGGGGGTAGGCCGTTTGGTACTGCAAGAGGGACTATTTAGGTGGGGATAGTCCATTGCTGTTTTTTAAGTGTAATTAGTAGAAAACTTTTTTTGTGCAATTATCTGGGAGGTGCAATGATGCGAAGTTATCCGTACCGGGTTGGGATTTGGGGATTAATCAAAACAGAAGTGTGTGGTACTTCGTAGAGTCATGGTTCAAAACAGGCTCCAAATACGAGTACAGTCAAACCTGGTCTACCGACCACCTGTGCATAACGACCCACTGTCCACTACGACCACTTTTCAGCGGTTCCTTGAATTTTCCCATAGACGTAAGCATTAAGATTTCCGTATATGACGACCACTTGTCCAACGCGACTTCGACCGCCACGATATGCGACCGCGCATTGCCTAAACACTGCCAAAACGACCGCGGTATGTGATTTCGTCGCGGAAGACCACTTTTGCTGGGTCCCTTGAGTGGTCTTCTTATACAGGTTTGACCTTACTCCACTTATGACTCGCTCTCTTTCACTCAGCTGGGTGGACTCCACTCCCTATCCCTTGACAGACTCCAGTCTTTTCTACTTTTTGATAGCAGTTCTTGATCATGTGTTTCATTGCCTCACAGGTACATGTAATTATTACCTTTGCCAATAAGGTTATATATTTTGTTTTTGTTTTTTCCTATCAACAGCATAACTCTAGATAGTGGCTTCCTAAGGTAGAACAGTTTGGCCTAAATGTCTATTATACGGCTGAAAAAGGTCTCACCAATGAAAGAAACAAGAAATAAAATACCAGTTACTAGTATTTATTACTCAAATATAACGTTACACCCATCAAATAGTAATACAATGACTTACATGTAACCAGGGGAGTGTAGCTTGATTATGATATTTGAAGATGTAAACAAGGATATAGCTAATCTTCATAAAGAATTATGGATATACATGAAGATGTGCAAGAAAAAACACTACTTGTTTGTTGTAACTTAGAAATTTGTATGTTGGGTCCAATGTGGTGATTAAGATTTAATATTATATTACATAATGTTCCAAGTACATGATGATATTATATGAAGGAAAACATCCATATACATGTCATGTACTGTAAACCTTCAAACTTTGCGCCGGTAGTTAGTTTCTCAGTTTTGTCTGTCTCCGCCACAAATTCACTATGGTACAAATATCACTCTGTTTTATGACTACTGTAGAACAACATTGTTTCAACCATCAATTGTTTCTTTGTTTGTTTGTTTCCAACTATTATACTCCTTCCACAAAATAAAACAGCTGCGAAAGTGAATGAATTTACAGTAGTTACATTACATCACTTCTTCACTATTGTAGTCTCTGCCAGACTCCTGCCGGGCCAAATAGTAGTCTCCAAGCAGACCCAACGGTGCCTTAGAGATAGTATCAAAGCTGGCCAGGGACTTAGTATAGCGGCACCAGGTGCCCGTTTGACTCCCTTAGCCGGCTATCTCCCTTTGGCCGGCTATATTCCTTTGCCAGCTTTAATATATTATCTCTAAGGCACCGATGGGTCTGCTTGGAGACTACCAAATAGGGGACTTTGGCAAAGTTAGTAATGAAAGCCTAGTAGGAGTTAATTGGCCTATCAGTGTTGTTCGGCCCATCCTTAGGTCACACACTGTACTCCTTGGCCATGTAACTCGTCTGTCTTATCTTGACAATTTCTACTATTTTTGCAGCGAGCTGTGCAGCCTGGTAGAGGCTACTTCATCTGAATGGAAAATATACATACATGTGGTAGGCTGTGATTACTACATTTTAGTTTACTTAATCAAAGTTATTGTAAAAAAACATAATATAATGATAATACCTTGGCTGCTATAATGTTGATATGGGTGTGCGGACCGGTTGATACGACGCATCATATGGGGTTCTACTGTTGTCATGCGGACTTCCATAAGTAATTCGAATGCACCTCAAGTGCACCTTGAGCGCACAAAAATTGTATCAATTATATTCTCGTTAATTCCCAAATAGAAACCACTAACATTTCTTGAGTATTACTGATCCGTCTGCTTTATCTGTAATATACTGGTATGCATTTATCAGTGCCTTGAGTACATGTGTTATTCAATAAGATTTCCAGATCATAAATGTTACAACCAATGAACTGAATTGACCATTGGTTATCCCCAGGTCATGCTTTACCATTAACTGCATATGGATGCTTCATTGTTTGTGCTTTGTTACCGATGGTTACCAAGACTCCTGGCTTGTCCCTTGCGTGTGGGGTACTTGTGGGAAGGCACTGCGCCCAGGGTACTGGCAGCACTGCAATAAAAGATATCATAATGTGACTGCTGCGTAATCCTTTTTGTATAAATCCATTGTTCTTTTTGAGATGGTATTATATACTTATCAGTCCGCACATTCACCAAATCTGTATCAATATTGTCGTTATAATCGCCCTTCGGCACAACACACCAGCTTTAGAGGCATGCGGCACGGCAACAGCGTGTTTCCTTTATGTACAAATAAACAACGAAAAATTAACCAAAAACCAAATACTAAATGATGACTTCTACTTTTTAAGCGAACAAAATACTAAATGATGACTTCTACTTTGTCTGTGCTAAGTATGGACAAGATCTGTGTTACCTTTGGCTTTAAAGGTGTGTGTCTTCGCTCTCAGAGTCTCCCTCTGGCTCTGCATCTGTGTTGATGAGAGTCCACAGGGCGTACCTCCAGCTCTCCTGGTCCTGGTTGGAGTTGAAGAGGAAAGTGAAGTCTCGTTCCTCGGTGATCAGATGGAGGCTGGGCTTTCCTGTTGACAGAACATTATATGGATTTATAGAAATGGAACATCAAGATTCCTTTTTTACATTGGTGGTGTATGTGCAACTTAACTTTGAGTTCCCACTCTATTTCTATGTGTTTTGCTAGTTTTCACAATCTAGCAAATAGACATGAAAGGGTCCAATTTCTCCCTTACCTTGACATTACAAGATCGTTCAATTTAGCTGGTGAGTATAATCATCTGTCATTTCAGTCAAGTTCTTTCAAAAGTATATTTCTTCATCAGGTACAAATTTCAGAGTCTGGAAAGTAACTGCTATACAATGCTGTTATTGAGTGGCCTGTAATGTCCTACCTTGAACTGTGGA
This sequence comes from Branchiostoma floridae, assembly GCF_000003815.2. Taxonomy (NCBI): domain Eukaryota; kingdom Metazoa; phylum Chordata; class Leptocardii; order Amphioxiformes; family Branchiostomatidae; genus Branchiostoma; species Branchiostoma floridae. Next base: position 34,272,720 of record NC_049979.1, on the reverse strand, counting down.
ACTCTGGATACTGGAGATACTGGAAACTGAAAGCTGTCTGGATTTGTTGTTGGAGCCCCACTGAATGTTGGCAGTCGAGTCATTCTCCACCACCAGCTGGAGATGTTTCCTATGGGCCCATCCTTTGAATGTCATCTTCCTCACCATGGTACCTATGGTCAAGGGGTAAACATGAAAACTATGATATCAAGTTCTTTCCATTTTCTGATCAGGAATTGAGCTGTGAAAACAAACCATAAAGAGAAACTTTGTAACACCTCGTGGTGTGGCAGCTGCTGGTCATTGATTTGTTGATGGCATTGTGGATAAGTTATCACCAGCTTTGAGTTTGAATGCTACAATGTAGTTTAAAGTCTTATTGTTACACTGTTTGTTGAGAATATCAGGCTCATAAATTGTTAATTTAACTTGGGGCAGAGAAAGCACATACCTTTCTGTAGCATCTGCAAGAGGCCATCCTTTAGCGCGTGTGGCTCATCTGGACTGGAGGCTTTCATCAGTAATCGGGGGGAGTCAGGGCTACTGGATCTTGATGAGCCCTCTTTGCTGTCACCATTCTCACATTCTTTCGCTAGTAGAACCATTCCTGATGGTGTTACAGACGCCTGCCTTTCAGTTATGTAGTAGGGGATGTCATCTTTGATGATGGTCAATGCTGGGAATTCCTCCACATTGTCTGACAGTTCAGGAACAGAAATGCAGAGGGTTCCTTGTTCGTTTTCATCGTCTGTAAGCACAGTGATCTTGGTGGAGTTCATCGGTTTCATTGTAAGTTTGTCTTGATCAAAATGGGATGATTTTGTTCCACTGGCGATCAGTCCGCCCGAGTACACCTCTAAGGTGCTGTACGTGCTGACGATAGTTGCATGTGGGAGTGCCCGTGACAACTCAATCAGTGTACTTGACTTGGTGCTGCCTGCGTCGGTGAATACGTACTTGAGTGACAGCTGTTTCCATCTCTTCCTTCTCGCGGTGCCGTGTAGCTCCTGGAGGAGAGCGTTCCAGAATCTCTCATGCACACCAGACAGCCTTGTTATCTTACACCCAGAGATGAACTCCAACAGCTGAGCAGGGTTCAAGAGGAGCGCCGTTGGGATGATAAGCACCGGTACCCCTTGCAGAAGAGGGCCAAAGAGCTCCAATATAGCATCTACTCGACCAGCAAGAGGAGATTTGAGACAGCAAACGTCATTGACCTGGTGGGGAAACTCTTGCCATGTTGATTTGAGTCGGTTTAGCAGTCCTGCATGGGTGCCCCTGACGAGCCTTGCAGGTGTGGTGGTAGTGGTCATCACAAAGGCGTACTTGGAAACTTGGAATGGGCAGATTCCAGTTGAACTCGCTTCATCCCAAATGTGGTCAATGTTGAGCATGCAGTAATGCAGCTGTGAAGGAAACAGCTTCGCGGCAGCGCTCATCTGGTCTGTGACAATCGCCACAATCTGGCAAGTTGTAGTCAATCCAGAAATAATATCTTCTGTCGCGTCCAAAGGCAAGGGGCACGCGGCTAGACCAGCCTTCCATGTTCCCAGGAGTACTTGTGCGGCGTACTGGTTTTCTGCCATGTAAATGACTACCACATCATCTTTTGTCCTCTCGGATGACGTCATGCCAGTCAGTACGGAGGCCAGATGATCAGACTGCTCATCGAGGGTTCGATACGAGACCTCGGCTCTATTGAAGGAGACCGCGCGAGATGCCGGTGTCCTTGCTGCTTGGAGTTGGAAATATCCATGAATTGTCTCATCTTGCATGAGTCTTCCATTGACAAGTTCTTGGTGGTGTAGCTGACCATCGTACATAGAATGCACTTCCTCAGGTTTACCATTTAAGGCCGTCATTTCCAAACCATTGATGATTTTTGAAAGACTCCATTCAGGATTCTTAAGGCACGTGGAAAGCAAAGTGACATAATCATTCACCACGCATTGTGCCACCTCTTCATCAAACAAGGACTTTGCGTACCGGATGCTACAACTGACAGATTTCGTGTTGGTGTCTTGGAACAGGTGGAGGACAAAGTCATTGGCATAATCATGATAGTCGTTTTTGAGTATGGTTATCTTATCATTGGACATATTGTTCAAACCGGTTTGGTCATTCTGCACAACTATATGCTGCATGATGGGATCCATCGCTGGATGTTTCTCGTACGACACCAGTTTCATGATCTCGTCTATTGGATAGACGCCATGTTTCTTGCACTCTTGAAGCTTGTGGAAAGACTGTAGAATAATCTGGCGGTAGGGTTGTTCCTTGTTCTTGAAGGAGGCGCACAATGGCAGGTGATGCTGACAGAGGCCGTGGATGTTGGCGAATTGTGGAGCTAACATCCTCATGTCAAATGGACATGCAATCACAATGTCATCGTGGGCTGTGTAGATGTGCAGTAAAAGTTGATAGGTGGTAGCAATGATGCTGTACACTGTGGTGCCGATAGACTTTGCATATTCCTTAAGGCTGTGGACCTGTTCCTTGGACAGTTCCACCTGGAGGGAGCCACCTTCTGTGCAGAGGGTTGGCGGCCTCGACTTGGCAAATGGAAGGTTAATGGATGGAATAGCAGGAGGCAGGGCTGACCTCCAGAAGTCTTGTAGCTTCTTCTGGTTCTGCTGAAGGTAGGAGTAGTAGTATTGTATGAAATCACAGTACGTCAGTGTTGTCATCGGCTTCTGGAGAGTTTTCTTCTTGAAATGTGCCCGCATGATTTCCCCAAAGTCCTTGAATAGTATATTGAAGCTGGTGGAATCTGTTGCGATATGGTGCAAGACAAGTCCAATCACAGCACTCCGCTTTCCAATGGGGGCAACTATGCACCTTGCTGGATAGTCCTTGTCCAACTGGAAGGGCACTTTGGTTCTCTGGTACACTGCTTCTTCAGCCTGTTTCTGTTGGTACCCAGCCAATACTTCGAAGCCTGCAATTGTGTTGTAGTACCTTGCCTCGACCCCACTTGGGTGTTGAACATCACTTGACACATGGTAGGTCGATCTCAATGTCTCATGGCGGTCCATCAGTTGTACAAAGACGGATCGCCAGCTGTCGACATCAGCAGGAATGTTTTGTGTACGAAACATGATGTACAGATTTTTGGTGTAGAATGTGGGATGTTTTATTTGGTACCAAAGATACGCAGCTGCCTTGTGGATGACTGGTGTAGACTTAACAGGAGACAGAGCACCGGGAACCATTGCAGAGGACGGCTTCTTCCCCATGGTGAGAACTTCTGGTGCATCTCTTCGACTTTTGTATGAAGGTTGAATGATTACATTGTCTTCTTGCAGGACTCGCGTCAGTTTGTTTAAAACGTCTTGTCGTGATGTTGTGATGAAGAAATGCCCACCCTGAACAATCAACTTCCTGAAAGCTGGTCGTGATGCTGGTGAATCAGATGCAACAAGCTCCCAGTTGTCAAGAAGATCTGGGGAGACAAATGGGTCATCCTGGCCGCCCAATGCAACAATCCTGCACGGGAGTGGTTCCGTGTGTTCGCAGATGTAAGACTTGCAGATTGTAATGCCTGCCTTGAGACATGGCAACAGACGTCGCAGGTGGGCGGGGTTGTTAAGAACAGCTTCTGGTAGGAAGGAGAATGTCTTAGCCTCTTCCATGACTTGCTGTGTCCCGGCGAATGGATCAAACAACGTGGGTGATACCCTCAGTTCCTGTGGATGTGGATATGGTAGGGATGGTGCATACCATCCTCCTACAAACAAATGGGATGGGCTCGGACTGCCTTTAGTGTTGATAAAATGAGCCACCTCAAACGCTATGAGTGCGCCCATGCTGTGACCATAGAATGTCATCTTGTCATTCATCAGCGTCTCCATGATTTGATTCCCAAGTGCCTCAACAATTTGCTGTAGACTGTTGATAGGAGGCTCCCTTTCTCTGCTTTCCCACCCTGGCGGAGTGGCGGTTACAACCTCGATGTTGTGTTGTGAAAAGTGTTCTCCCCACTGATGGAAAAGTGAGGGACCTCCACCATTCGCAGGAAAGCAGACCAGGGTAAGAATAGGGTTTTGGAGTTTGCCAAAGAAATGAAGCCATGAGTTTCCCTCAGCAGTTACCACTGGGTTGGAGGAGCTAGTCGCTGTTCCCTGGCTTCCAGCTAGGTTAGTCATCTTGTCATAGATGGACTCACTGAGCATCTGGACGTTCATTTTGTCACTCAGGAGTTCCACAGATGTAACTGTCACCTCAAATTTGTCTGCTATTTCGTTGCTCATGTTCACGGATAGGAGGGAGTCCAGCCCAAGAGATACTGGGCTTGTTTCGTCGGCGATTTCAGCAGAATCTTCAATGCCAAGTTGTTGGCATAAGTAAGCAATCAACTCTTCCTTTATGATCCCGAGGCCGTTGTTTTTGGTTGAAGTAACAACTTTCTCTGAAAGGGATACTGATCCGCTGAGCACGTCATTTGGTATCAATGTTGTGAATCGAGAAAAGCAGGTGTCAGCGGCCTGTAGGTGTTGCAATGTCATCGACTTGTGCGTACTGCAGTATTTTCGAATATCGAACGTGGTACTGATCCCAAAATGGGGATACTGATTTTCCATCATGCACCCAAGGATCTCCAATGCATCTTGAGGAGAAACACTTTGCAAGCCCATTCTCTCCCACATTTGGATAAGACCAGATCTCTCGGCAAACCCAACGGTGTTGATAACTCCAAAACTGGCGACTGTCGCAGGCAGGCCCACTTGCCGTCTGGCTTCACCGAGAGCTATCAGAGTGCTGTTGGCTGCACAGTAACCGGCCTGCCCTGTGTTACCAAGCAGAGCAACGACTGAGGAGATGAGGACAAAGTGTCTAAGCCTCATGTGTAGCTTTTCCGTGACACCATGCAAGATCATAGCACCAACTGCCTTTGGATGCATGACTCTTTCCCAGTCATCTTGTGCAGTCTGATCCATCAGTTTGTCTGCATACACTGCTGCACAGTGGAAGATCCCCTCTATTGGTGGCATTGTGTCACGTGCCCAAGTCAGTGCTTCCTCCACAGCATTCTTGTCTGTAACATCCACTTTCATCACCCTGACATCAACCGACCTTGATGATAATGCTTCCAGCTTTATTCTGGCCTCTTCATTCGGTTCACTTCTTGCAAGTACGACCAGGTGGCATGCCCCACACTTAACCAGCCATTCCAGTAGGGCGAGACCAAAGCCTTTCAAACCTCCTGTGACGACGTATGTAGCTTTGTCGACAGCCTTAAACTGGTTCTGTTTGATGTCCAGCCCCAGCTGCACTTCCCTGTCATCGACTGTCACTATGTCGGGCATCTTCAATCCTTTCTGTTGTTGATGCAGCATTTTGGACAGAGAGGATAGGCCCATGTTGGTCTGTATAGATGGTATGAGCGAGGAAAGCGAGTTGCCTGACTTATCAAATTTTGATAGAAGCTGTTGAATGTTGTCCGCCACGCAGGAAAGGGACGATTCTCCTTGGGAACTATCGATAGGATCCACTGTGATGTATTTGATGTTCTTTGGAAGTTGGTCCATCAGGATTGTCGAGTCGCCCAGGTTGACTAAAGTTCCATAGGCTTGTAACTTCCTCGTAGCTTGTTGGAGGACTTCTCCCGCCTTATCTCCCTTGGGTAAGAACACAATGCTTGCGTGTTTGTCTGGTATGTCCTGGTCAAGGTTGTCATATGTAGTGATCACTGGTGACGATGAAGGTGGGCGGGATCCTGTTGTACAGACAAGATGTTTTTTGATACCACCATTTTGAGCTGCATCTGCTACAACACAGACTTTGGCCTGTTGGTTCACTGCCAGGGAGGCATAGGCCACTGCCTCTTTGTTATCCTCCTCTGGCAAGAAAACAACCACAATATCTTCCTTACACACTGTCTGAATCTTCTGGAAGAAAGAGAATGCTGGCAGGAAGTCTTTGACTATCGCAACTGCATCGTTCCAAGAGAGGGCACCAGGTAAGGGCACCAGGTTTCTCATCTGTATGTTCATTTGAGGACTTATGCGGCCCATAACGACTCCCATCACCCTTGATCCTTCCTGTACCATTATGTCTGTGGGAGTGTGATGTACCCCCATGTTTGTGGTTGGATGTTGCACAGTACCACAGATGTGGTGGATGTGATTAGGAGATCCATCAGAGCGCCCCAACAAGTGAGCAAAGGGGCACACAGCAAAGGCCACAACCTTAACTGCAGCTTCATTTTCCATCGGTGTGCTTGGACTGGATTGAGTTTTGTAGAGTTTCTTTCCATTGTGCCTTTGTTTAGAGTCAAAAGCCCATGACTCGTTGGGACAACAGGTTGTGAGAATCTGGTCAGGTTTCATCGGGTTCAGTCTCCGAGCGTATAGACTGACTTGTTTATCGTCTGGAGAGTTGACCATACGAGCTGCAATTTCATTTTCCCTAGGATTTTCTTGCAGGACAGACAAAACTTCAGTAGCTGCATCAACGAAATTTAGTTGTGGTGTCAGGTCAACTGCCTTCACCTTGAACTGTGGGTATTCTTGTGATATGGACAAGCAGAGAGACGATGTACCTGCCAGGAGCGGGCTCACGGTATCCTGCTCCAGCACTGAAGATGAGCCGCGTGTAAAGATCCAAAGTGCTGGAGTATGATCGAGTTGTGAAAGGCGCTTGAATGTGGAAAGGCACTTATAAGATCTTAGAACTTCAGCAAAGGGATAGCCTCCTGAACCCTCTGTTTGCTCCTGACTAACAGAGTCATACAGAACGATGACGTGGTCCAGATCACCATGCGTTAGCATCTTCCCACTACCTTCATCTTTAGACAGGATATTTTGGTTAATAAGCTCAACTGTACAACCCAAATTGGCCTGAAGTGCTGTACTCACAGTTGTGCCAAAGCTTTCATTCTCATGAATGACTAGCACATGTTTGTATGAGGTAGGCTCTCTATCTTCATTGCCGTCATTCTTGACAAGGGGCTCCCATTGAAGATTCCAAAGCTTGATTCCGGAGGACGAGCCTGTATCAATATCCTCAAACATGAGCTCCTCAACTTCACAGACGATCTCATGGCCGCTTGTGTCGGTCACTGTGATGTTCACCACTCTGCGTGAACCTTTCTTTGAAATTCTGAAGTAGAGATTCACCTTTGTTGGCATTTTTTTGAACATGTACAGGGATTTCATGGAGAATGGAACTCGCTTTGCTGGTGTCTTTCCAGTGTACTTGTCATTAAGGAGTGACAAACAAGCAAATGTGTGCAGAAATGTGTCCATGAAGGCAGGGTGGTAGATGTACCGTCCAAACTCACGTGAAATCTCTTCCGGTGCCTCTGCGGTGACCAGGGCTTCTTCATAGTTGTCAGATGCTGTGCAGGAAGTAACACAGTGGAACGAACTACCAAGATGGAAGCCAGCTTCCTGTGCAGCTTCATAGATCTCTTCGCTGGAAATAGTTTTGGAACACCTCTCTGCGACATTGGATAAGGCATTGGTGGATCCATCTGGTTGTGTCAGGTCTCCCTTGTGCACCTCTGCTGTGGCATGAAGGATCCATGAACCGGAGGCATTTTTGCTGTACAGGCCAAATTGCTTTTCCTTTGCACTTTTGTGTTGAAGCGTTGATTTCATTACCGCTTCCGAAGTGGGGGCAAACATGAAACGTTTGAACTGAAGGTTTTTCAGAGAGAGTACATTTTGGTTCCCATAGATGTCAGAGGCTGCAGCCAGTGCTGTCTCCACATATGCTGCAGCGGGGACAACCACGTTTCCATCTAGGATGTGGTGTTTAAGCCAAGGCACAGATTCCTCTGAAAGATGAGAACACCAAATCTTTGACTTTTGGCTGTTCGTTCCTTCGGCGGTTTCTTGTGCTTGTCCGAGTAAAGGATGTTTCCTCTGAGGAAATTGGTACCGGGAGGAACTTCTTTCTGTACCAGCATTACATAGAACCCTCTGCCAAGGGTATGTAGGGATGTCGTGAACACGGCGGTGCTTTTGCTGAAATGCAGGGCTGAAGTTGACTGGGTACCCCACAACATGCAGGGTTCCTGTAGCGACCAGCATGTTTTCACGGTCATCGGTCGGTAAAGAGGTGTCTCTTGGCCGTATCAGTGTGGGGATGATGTTTTGCTTTGTGGCACGCGACTTAC
>NC_049979.1:34235845-34264519 GCF_000003815.2 Branchiostoma floridae | reverse complement strand
TCTGAAAGCCAAGTTGGCTTCTTATCAATAAACAGGAGAGCTGCAATACATTGAATATTGTCCTACCTGTCCTGTTGATCTTGTCTGGATTTGTCTCCTTTGTCACATGTCGGCTATGGACCAGTCAGCTCCTAGTGTCTTCAGCACATCTTCAAACCGCTATGACAAAGAACGAGAAAGGAAGCCATAATCAACAGTGTGCAGTTTGAAAAGCAGACACATAGGGTTGTAATTTGAGTACTTTCATGTGGATATGGATGTGCATTTAGACATATTCAACAATCAGAATATCAAATGTGCATGGAGTATGCTTCTGTGATGGAGTCATGTGTGATCTGTTTTAGTTTATTGATTTTAAAAACTGCTTTTATAACAATCATTAAAGCAGTGCTTATGCTACCGAAGCACATACCTGTATCACGTCACTGAACACTGGATCCTCCAGGGCAAGTTTCCTGCCCATTCCCCACCACTGAGTCCCCATCCCGGAGAAGACAAAGGCCATCCTGCCGCGCTCAGCACCCTCGGGGACCTTTCCCTCCACGGCTACATTCAGCTTCTCTTCTCTTGCCATGAGGTTGAGCTTTTGAACGGCGTCATCGGGCCCGGTGACAACTATTGCCAGCCTTTCTGCATGGTGTTGGTAGCGGTTTGCAGCAGTGTACAGGCTCTGTTGGAAGCGGTCTTCATTGAGAGTTGGGGTGTCAGTTATGAAAGAGATCCAGTGTTCTATTTGTTCTTTCAGAGCAGCCTTGGTGTTCCCGGACAGCAACATGATAGTTTTTGTCTCATGTCCTGTTCCTGCTGTGAAGTGATTGTCGTTGACTTTGTCACTGTTGTGTACAGCTGGATGACGATCTGGTAATGGGGACCTCTCCAAAATGAGATGAGCGTTAGCTCCGCCAAAGCCAAAGGAGCTGCAGCCTGCGAGCCTGTTTTCCTTCTCCTCCCACTGTAACAAAGTGCTGGGCACCTGAATATTTAGCGCATCAAAGTGTATGTCTGGATTTGGCGACGAAAAGTGCACCACCCTAGGAATTTGGCCCTTACTGATCATGAGCGCCAGCTTGATGATTCCAGCCACACCTGCAGCGCCTTCTGTGTGCCCGAAGTTGGACTTCACCGAGCCAATGTAGAGAGGTGGATCTTCTTTACTTCGTCCTCTTCCAAGGATCTGGCCCAGCGCATTTGCCTCTGTTCTGTCACCAACCTTGGTACCAGTTCCATGTGCCTCCACATACTGGATGCTGTGAGGATGTACTTTGGCTGCTGCACACGCTTTCTCAACAAGGTCCAGTTGGGCGTCGTAGCTGGGGTTCGCGATGCCTGGTGTTCTCCCATCGTTGGTTAAGCTGCCTCCTCTGATGACAGCATAGATCCTGTCACCATCTGCCAGTGCTCTAGAGAGTGGCTTGAGTACAACGACACCGGCTCCCTCACTTCGACAGTACCCGTCTGCAGAGGCGTCAAAGCTTTTACACTTTCCATCTGGTGACAGCATCCCTGCTTGGCAGAAGCCAATTGTGGTTCCCGGCAACAGCATCAAGTTGACACCACCTGCTATGGCCATGCTACAGTCTCCTTTTCTGATGGCTTCACTGGCAAGATGGATGGAGTACAAGGAGGAGGAGCAGGCCGTGTCTACAGAAAAGCTCGGACCATGGAGGTCAAACTCGTAGGAGATGCGGTTGGCCACCATGCATGAGTTTGTGCCAGAGTTTGTGTATTGGCTGACGTTTGAATATGGGCTAACGGTCATCATGAGGTACTCGCTTGACGTCACACCTACGTAAACCCCGGTGTTTGAGCCGCGGATGGATCTGGAAGGTATCCCGGCATTCTCTAGGGCCTCCCAGGTCACCTCCAGCAGGAGCTGGATTTGAGGGTCCAGGTGGTTAGCTTCATCTGGGGAAATAGGAAATTGTCCTCATTCCAATGAGATGTTTTTTTCTGATTTGCATTAGTGAGATAGGATTCCTTGACCACATTTATTTCCAAATGATGCCAAGCTTAACAACTGATGTATTCTAGATCTATCTCATTGTTTATGCAAAAAAAGTCCTCAATTGCATGAATCATGTAAATTATTGATCTTTTTTTACCGAATAGGACAATGCGTCCATAGTGGGGAAGAGTAAAGAGGGCCACTTTACGACCAATGATATGCTTATGAGGGTTCATAAACATCCAGGTATATACGTATACAATATTTTAAGGCAAATCAATCTCTACAGCTGGATAGAATTCGCAGATTTACTTCCGGACGTTCGGAGTCACATCCATTACTCTTCTTTGGCCAACAGGTAGACCAACAAATCAATACTATATAGTACATCTAACTGGAACTAATGATGTTCACTATCGTCAGCAAGCCTCCAAACGCTGAAAGTGTGAAATTCCCGCCATGTCCCACTATGGGGTTATAGTATACTAATGATTATCATCCTTCAAACTTATCATCCTTCAAAGTGCAAACAAAATTGTCCCTTATAGTTCCAAGAAGAAAGCTGTTAGGGGGCCCAATTCCGCGTCACTTCTTCATAACGAGTCCGCGAGCTATCTACTCACGACCGTAGGAAGTACATAAAATGAGGAACTAGAGTTCGACGAACACATCCCTTCGCCAAATAATCATGCCTTTATTTAAGACTTTAAGGTCTTATTCATGTATTACTAAATAGTACCTACCCCAATAGCAAATGACTGCATGAACGTGTGTTCCTCACAAACCCACAAATGCTACCAAAAACATAACCTTCTTGGCGAACTGCCACAGATGACCTGGTAGCATCCCTGGTCAATCAGAATTTCATGCTTGTCAGAGGATTTTCTCCCCAGTGTAAGGGCGTCCAGGTCACAAGGCTCGTAGAGCTGAGAAACAGCTGTGTCATTAGATATAGGTCAAAATGAGAGATATATAAAACACTGTTTATTTCCGGTAATTGGCCACTGATTATAATTAAATGCATCTTTCCATGTAGATTACTAGAGTTCCACGACCCCATACCTTCGCCAAATAAGCCTACCTTTCTTTACAATTGCTGTATTAATTGTGTTTGTCATTGATTATGCAAATAAGGTTCTCATTTGCATAAATTACATCAGCTGATCATCTCCTCCACCAGACAGCAAACGTACACAATCTATGTTAAGAAAGAAGGCTTTTATCGCATTTTCTGCTAATTTATGCAAATGAGGACCTCATTTGCATAATTGATGTTCAACGATGTTCACCTGTACATAACTTCCAAATGCTACAAGTAAAAATTTCCTGTCATTTACCACAATGAAATATAGCATTTTCTCATTGATTATGCAAATTAGGTCTTTATTTTGCATAATATACATCAATCAATAATCCTGTCCTTCTCAGTTACAAATGTTACATGTTGCAATGGTCCCATAATGGACCTGAGCGCATTTACCAAATTTCCTAATTAATTATGCAAAATAGATACAATTTTGCATAATTGTTATGTCATTATATGTAGCATAACTTCAGACATCTACATACCAAAAATCATAACAATCCGTTAATCCTTTCTTGAGTTATTCTCTTTTAAAGTCTGACAATAAACATGCCCTGCAGTTCCAAAACAAGCCGCTAGGGGGCCCAAACCTATACCACTTACTCTCGACATCAAGAGCTATCCACCACTTAAAAAGCATTGCCGCAGCATGTCCAGAACTCGAGATATCAAACCAGGAAGTTCCGCTGCAGTACCGTAACAGGTCGCTAGGAGGCCCAGAATCTAATCGTTTTTAGGTCTCAACAAGACCTACCCACATACCGAATATCAATACAATCCATTCAGGCGTTCTTGAGTTATGGTGGTCTTCTACAGACATAGAAATACATACACACGCTACCCAAAATATAACCTTCTTGGCGAAGGTAATTATCTAAAGTACCTTTCAGCCAAAAACAATGCAAACATGTTTGAAAGTTCTATCATGGAATTCAGTGGATTTATGAACTTTCCTCATTAATTATGCAAATTAGCTGTTGATTTGCATAAGTATCACATTATGCAAGTCATCACTTAGGCTATCTACCACTGAAAAATCACGACCACAGCATGTTCAGAACACGAAATGTAAAAAATTGCTGCAGTACCTTAGGAAGCCACTAGGGGACCCACTATCATACTCGACCTTCGTTGTCCTGACCCCTACCCATCTACCGAATATTATCAGCATCCTTTCAAGGCTTCTCAAGTTATGCATTCCACAAACAAACGGACGCACACTCTCGGCCCTCTACCGTCCTGACGAAAAATGCTACGCCATCCATTTTTGAACACGACCTTCCTTTTTGCAACCGCTACTCAAATACCAAATAACATGAAAACCTATACACAGCTTCTCGAGTTATATGCTGTTGGCATGGATTTATGAACTTTCCTCATCAATTATGCAAATTAGCTGTTGATTTGCATAATTAGTATTACATTATGTAAGTCATCACTCATTCCCTGTACATACCACAAATCATGATGATCCGTCAACACGTTCTCGAGTTATTCTCGAGCTCGTCCAAAGTTTGAAAGGAAATCGGTGCCTGCAGTTCCAAAAAAGTTGCTAGGAGGTCCAAACTCACAGCACTTACACTCTGTCCCAAGGGCTATCTACCAATCAAAAATCATGACCACAGCATGTCCAGAACATGAAGTATCAAAATTAAAAGTTTTGCTGCAGTTCCTTAGGCAGCCACTAGGGAGCCCATTATCGAACTTGACCTTCGTTTTCCTGACCCCTACACACCTACCAAATATTATCAGAATCCATTCAAGGCTTCTCGAGTTATGCTGTTCACAAGAAAGCGGACGCACACATTCGGCCCGCTACCGTCCTGACTCCTGACGGAAAAAGGCTACGCCAACCATTTTCGAACACGACCTTCCTTTCCGCAACCGCTATTTCAAATACCAAATATCATTTAAATCCATACACAGCCTCGACTTGTATGCTGTTGACCTACATATAGGGACACAACATGAGGCCTTAACCGAGAGCCGAAAATATAACCTTCTCGGCGAAGGTAATCAAAACCAGACGTCCTGCTGCATTGCCATGGAAAGCCGCCAGGAGGCCCATAATCTAACTTTATGTTGCCAGCACCTAACAACATACTAAATATGATAAAGATCCATTTACGACTTCTCCAGTTCTGCCCATAACATTCTTGGTGAAGAAAAATATCCTGTTTCAAAATTTCTATAGAGGAACACACTGAAGGTCCGAAAAAAAGCTTATAGGGGCCGAAATTCCCATCAATTCTTTCTGAGAAAAAAACAGTAACGAAGCAATCCCACAACAACAGTAAGGTTAGAATAAAGGACCCGAGAAAGCCACTAGAATGCCTAAAGTAGTGCTTAGACTTCAAGACCGAAACCTCTCCACGGTTATGTAGTTTACACTCACACGCACCCTCACTCGCACACAAAAAACACACAAACACACACGCGCGTAAACACAGATACATACACATAGACACACACTCACACATACACACACACACATACACACCGACCTACCAAATATCATTACAATCCATTCATGCATTCTTGAACTGTTGCAACCATGTAAGTTAGTAACATGGCTGCAATGACTAGTAGCTTCGCTAGATGTCCTCCATCCCATTTAGGTGTACCCAATTTCTTCCTCCACAAAGAAGATAATGTTTTCACTTGAGCAGTCGCATAGTTTGCAGATCGGTTTCTGTTTGCTTCAACCTTAAAATGTTGACTTTCGTGCGACCAAAAGCAATTATTTTCAAACAGGCCAACCTGAGTGTTATTAGTCGATTTGTTGTAGGCACATTTTCAACGAAGGAAAGAAGTGGTATAGATGTAACTATACTACCTCTACGGAGTCTTGTGTGTTTTTCAGTCCAAATATGAGGACAATGCTTGCTCATCCAGGTTAGCTTTAAATCTGTGGCCTCAAATGCGAGATGTGTGTTATGGTGATGAACACCAAGACTACCGCCGGCCCTGCGACTTAGCTTAGCTGGAATTATGCATGCATAACGTAAGATGATTACAAAATGCATTTTAACGAAGTACAAAACACGGAAGAAGCGAAAACATGACTCATTATGTTATTGGGCCTCGCGAAAATAAATCGAACAAAAGCATGTCAGTCATGCATAAAGGCATGTCACACCCTGCTCCAGCGGTTTCCTTTACTGAGAAAAACTGTGCAACGGAACGGGGAAACGACCGACTTTGTTGTCTAAACTTCAAAGCACGTCATTTTTAAGCGCTGTGGCCCAGTCGACGAGGTTTGTCCGTTAATCACTATATCATCAAGGACAAAGGGTCCCGTGTATTTTTTAACCTGAAAATTTACCCTGGACTTGGGTGTCGGTGACCAGCTAACACCGGGCGTATTACTATTAGTAATTTATGGCTTGCATACTCGGTGGCTGTTCAAATGTACATAACGTTGTCGCCTATACGCGTTATCCAGACTTATTCATGGCAAATAAGTTGTAAGAATTTATAGCTGCTGGTGGGTTGCTACAGGGTGCAATAGATAGAAATTATTTTCATAAATGCACAAATCATAATACAAGATTTACCATATCGTTCGTTCGTCCCATAGCCTTTTTAATCAGCCGAAGGCTGATTAATTAGCCGTAGGGGCAGCACAACAACATGTTATGCTGTATCAATAAGCATTTTAGTCCTCTGGCGGCGCCTATCTCCTCTACGGGGCATGGTGAATGATGTAAATCACCATATACTCATTTTCACCTGAGTAAAGTGGGGAAAGTCGTGTACAGTGCCTTTCCCAAGGGCACAAGATCGGTGGCACGACAGCGGGATTCGAACCCACAACCTCTCGGTGCAGATACGGACATGCTGCCACTGCGCCACGCGGTCCCACTATTTACCATATATAGGGGATTAAATTTAAGAAATTAAAACTGCCACTCACAACAAAATGCTGTGGTTGCACCTCGTAAATATATGTTGCCACATTTCCGCACAGAGTTTCGTCAAAGACACCGGTACCGGTACCGGTAAACCAACACTTCAGTTACTTAAGCAAATGGGCAAGTTTTGAAAATGGACATTTCGGAGAGTGCACGCTGTCTTTTCCAAAATACTGACGAAAGTGAAAGTGTCTAGCTCTCTGAGGAGCTAATTTCCCACTGGTTGTGACAGAAAAGGCACTGTATACACAGAAGTTATAGGTTCATGCAGGAAAAAGTTCCCCAAGCTCTTTTCCACAGGCACAATGAACAGAGGACCAAGGTTTGGCGTCCTGTTCTAAGGATCGCAACCCTTTATAGTAGCGTGCATGTCGGGTGAGCGACACAGCCGGGATTCGAACTCTCAACTTCTTGGTCCAGAGGCAGGGTCGCTAACAAACTGTCACGTTGTCAAAGTTTTAACCAATTCAAAATGACCATAGAAAAAAATAAAGGAATTGTGCAATAAGCCCAGCCCACATGACACCACAGCTACAGGTGCCACAATGCCAAAATTATACGCTTGTTCAAAGAAAGTCTACATTTGCAAACAAACGGGAGTCAACATTTGCAAACCCGGTAAACCGCCCCATGGCGTAACACACCAAGTTTGACTGAAGAGTACAAGCTGCATATCCGGAAAGATCTATTTGATCCACTCTCACCTACTCGTTTCGTGTTAAGTTTTCTTTAAGGTGCTCGAGGTGTAAATCTTCCCAAACATGCGACCTCAATTTAACGTCCTATCCAAGGGACGTCCCTTATTAAAGCTAGGTATTCATTTCACCTGAGCGAAGTGCGGGAATTCGTGTTAAGTGATTTTCCCAAGGGCACAACGTCGAGGCATATCAGGGGACGTCGAGGCATATATCGGACCCAGGACCTCTGTGCTTTGAGCCAAACACCCTAGAATTAGGATACGCAACACCACGGGTTAACGTCCAGTTGGTTGGGTAACTTCATTAATTGAGTATCTTAATCTCGTTATCTAGCTATCTAACCTTCACCGACGTACCAAGTGGGGGAATGTTAAAAACTTTTGATAGCACACCACTTCATATAAAGTGTTTCTTACCGGGCGGAATTTTGAAGAACTGACGGTCGAATTCGAACACGTTGCACTGTAGGTAGCCACCACATCGATTGTAAAGTTTGCCAGGTGTTCTGTTGGGATGCCAGAAGTACGAAGTGTCGAACCTGTCGTCTGGAGGCGGGATGGTGCAGTCCCTTCCCTCCGCTAACATGGCCCAGAAGTCCGCCGGTGTGTGGACTCCGCCGGGGTAGCGGCAGCCGATGCCGACTATCGCCACCTTTTCATCCATAGCTGGAATAGTTTTGAAATATTCCTTGTAAAATTAGCCTATATCATTTTTAAAACTCTCGAAATAAAACCAGGCTGACAGACCGATGCCTCATTTTTTTTTCTTAACCGATCTATTCGTCCGTTCCGTGTTGAGGCTAGTTTAGATCTGGGTGTCGGTCTGATAGCCCAAGTAAAAAAAGATGTGATACTGTCAGATGGTGGGCGGAAACTACGAAGTCTTCTAGCCAATAGTGTTACTTGACAAACGTTAACTTGAATCTGCATAGGGTCTTCCATTTCATGAATGTGGAGGTTTTAACACTTGTCTTCCACCACCCTAATTTGACACCTTCCATTAATTATCAAATATCCAGTTGTCCATGCATCATGTTATGGCTGTCTTGTTACAAACATCAAGGATTATTTCTTTACATTTACCTTCATACACAAAGGGTATACTCTTCCCCACAAGTGATTCGGTGGAATAGTCCGAAACCTTATTGTCCTACCACAAGTCATAAGGTTAGGGTACCTGACACCCTACCCAGACAATAAATCACTGCCGTGTGCTCCACGTGAAAACACCAAATACACAGCCTTCACTTCCTTCGGTCCTGTGGAAGCGACTTTTGGCAAAATGAAAACGGCACAGTATCGTCTCGACAGGCTGTTCGGTCTCCATGGACGGCTGGTGGCAAGTACGCCAGTCTTTTTCCTGATAGGCTCTGTTTTAGTTGCCGGGATTTTGGGTGTCGGTTTCATGTTTATTCAAGCGGAATGGGACATTGTCTACTTGTTCAGCCCTGAAAATGGACGAGTGGGCCAAGATCAAGCAGCCGTCCGTCGCTGTTTTTCCACTAACTATTCCGACTTCTTACCGGACAGACAGACCAACGTAGGTAACTTCGGTAAGGTGATCATCGTAACAGAAGACACCGGTAACCTGCTGAACTGTGAACTTGCAAGACAGGTGCAAACAATCCACCAAACTATAGTGGAAACGCCTGTTACTGTTGGTGAACAGACTCTAACCTACAAGGATCTGTGCGCGAGGAGAAACCAAACGTGCGTCTTTTCTCCTCTTGTGGACCTGTTGAGTCAGCAATGCCAGGGGGATGTCGGGACGATAAACATTACATTCCCGATAGCGAGCTACCGCGAGAATACGTCGGTGTTTCTCGGCCATCAGATCGGTGGGGTAGACTTTCTCCCAGACAGAAAGACACTGAAACGAGCGAGTGCTTTTCAGCTGTCTTACCATCTGCAGCCAGATGAGGGAGGCACAGCTGAAGCATGGGAGCAAGCCTTCACTCGCAAAGTGTTGGAACTTTCCACTGATAACCTTACTGCGGTCCCGCTGACATCCACAACACTTGAAACAGACATTATTGACACAAGTGCTGCAGTTGTCCGCAGGTTTGCATTGATGTTTGCCCTTGTCAGTATCGTGTGTTCTGTATCATTAAGCGCAGACTGGGTCCGGGCAAAAGTGTTAGTGGGAATGGGAAGTCTGTTGGCCCTGGCCCTGGCTTTCCTGTCCACTTTTGGACTTCTACTGTGGTTAGGGTTCAAGTTCATCCCTCCCATCGGCCTGATCTCATTCCCCATGCTAGGTGAGAAATACATCTTGGTCACATTTTGTAATTCCTTAATTAAGATCTCTAATGGCTTGCAATTTGGAGCAATACATGGTGTGATTCTAATGATTTCCTACTTATTTCCACACAATGTCTCCTCAACTCTTGAATCACAACTCTTGCCACTAAAAGATCATGACAATAGCAAATCCAGGTAAAAAGATACAAAAAATGGAATTTCTGCTGCAGTACTAAGGTCACATACCAGTGAGCTCAAAATCGATCTTGACCTTTGTCTTCCCAACCCCCACCCACATACCAAGTATCATCGTAATCCCTCAAGAGGTTCTTTAGTTATGCTGACCACAAATATCCGGAAACACGAACACACAGACAGACAGACAAACAGACAGACACACCAAAAATTATATTATTTTATGCTGGCCATCGGCACACTCCATATTGGCTAGATAAGTTCTTTGGAAACAATCTTTTCACTTCAGAGGAATATATAATCATAAGCTTAGTCTATTTAGAAGAGTATCAACAAGCTGAGGTTAGATTTCCTTCCGAAACTGCAAGACATATTGGAAAGATGAGGTTTTATAAAATAAACTATGGTGTCAACGTGCATCTCAATGGGCAGTGAGGTTTATTGATATAAAGGCTACATGGCAGTAGTCAGTCATGTGTTGCTTGGAGGAACACAGCTTTTAAACATGTTTGTATGACATAGTGATGATGCAGCTTATCTTACTATGCAATGCTTTAGGATTGACGTAACTATATTAAGAAATGGAAGGAAAATCTAATTTCTTACATTTATCTGCCCTAATGGGCCTGTATATACTATAGCGTCTGGTGTCTGTCATGACTAGTGGAAAATATGCTCCACTGTTCCTTGAGATCATTTGAGCTGAATTGATTCACTGAACTGATTTTCACATTCTTGATACTTTTTGTTCAGGACTTGAAGCGGCAAACAGACTTCACCTGGCCACATCGTGGTGGCGAACAGACGAGACCGCGGCGGTACCGGAGCGCCTGGGGCGGACCCTCCGCGAGACCGGGGTGCCCATGACCTATACCGCGGTCATACTAGCCGTCACCTACGGAGTCAGCAGTGTTACAGACTTTCCAGGGTTAAGAACCTTCTTCATTTTCTCAGCTCTTGTGACTGTCTTCCTTCTCCTGTACCAGTGTTTGTTTCTTGTAGCACTGTTTGGTTTGGACGGGCGAAGAGAAAAGGCAAACAGGCATGCTTATGCAATGTGTAAGACAGTGTTGCCTAGGGCCAAAGCAAGTGATCAACCGTTGGTTTATAAAATCTTCTGTGCCGGGGGACATTCAGTAGATGATACAGAGCCGTGGCAAGCGAGTGAAAGAAGCCTCTCCGGACTTGTCCATAAGCACGTTAGCATTTTTCTAGCAATGCCCATATGCAGGATGCTTGTTGGCACTTTGTGGTTGATATATATCAGTTTAGCTATCTGGGGTTGTTGTAATTTACAGACAGATTTTATCTTACGTAGCGTTGTCGCGGACGACTCAGTTTCGTCTTCATTTTACGAATCCGAGGAGCGGTTCTTTAGTACGTTCGGCCCATCCGTGTCTGTTGTGGTTGTCAGTGGAAATGAATATTGGCGCCAGGATTCCTTGAACAACATACTCGATCTGAAAACCGATCTGGAACGCAGCGGTTATGTGTATAATATCAATGGGACCGAGGAGGGGCGGTTTTGGTTGTCACAGTTTCTAAGCTTTGTCCGTTCAGTTGGCATCCCAGTTGACAGTCAAAATGACTTTGTGGCCTCCCTGAAGTCGACGTTTTGGGCTGATAAATTACATAGCCCGTATGTCTCAGACGTCGTGATTCATAACGACACGATATCGTGTTCACGTTTCGTCATTCAGACCAAAGACACGTACAAGTTCCGGGATAGCATCACTGCTGTCCGAGAGTTTCAGAAGATCGTGCAGGAATATGATGTCAACGCATTATTTTTCCACCCTTCATTTTCCTTCAATGACATGTTGACACAGATATATTGGGAAGCCATCAGGTTCTCCGCTGCCCTGGGAGGCAGTTTGTTTGGGACTGTTTTCCTGCTTACTTTTCACCCTGTGGTGGCACTGTTGTCAGTGATGTTCTGCGGGTCGATATGTGTCGGTATCGTCGGTTTTTCTGTGCTCTGGGGAGTTACGCTTGACATTAACAGCGTCATGTCATTCTCTCTGGCTGCTTCGTTTTCGCTTGAGCACTCCCTGCGACTCCTACTTCTTTTCGTCAGTGTTCCTAAGGCTGGTTCAAACCAGACAGCGGTGTCCATGACGGGACGTATAGCGCTGCAACACTTCGTAGCGACGTTCTGTGCGGTCTCCGTTCTCTCTACTTCTGACACCATGCTGTTTCGAAATTATTTCAAGATTCTGTTCTTCGCGATTCTGTTCGGTTTCGCACATGCTTTCCTTTTCCTCCCAGTATGTTTGTCTTTACTTTGCGATAAACTGTACGTATGTAATCCAAAAGGCAAATCAACTGATGAAACAAGTGAAAATGATAAAGCAAACGACATAGTATTGCATAATCCGTACGTGATACAACTCTTCTAATTTTGATAAACTTCGCCGTGTGCTGATTTGATATTTGAATATATAAAAATTGTTCGCTGTACTATTCGCTGGATTTGAATCACTTGTGCGTTTATTTGGTGGTTTAAATAAGAAAAACTGTACAAACTGTATTTCCCACGAGCCCCATGAAGCTGTACTATCACAAACACTTCTTTTGACAGCCCATGACTGGTAGATCATGATAATGATCATAACATTTTTGATAGATTGTTTATAACATTTCATCGCAATTTCACAACTATTCATCCAATGAACAAGAATGCACTTCTTATACAAACTTAATCGTCTAACACAATAAACAAACCTGTACCAATCAAATTTGTATCAAATTTTGTTAATTGTATATTTTTCAACCCTCTTCATAACGAAGAAATGCATCTTTTCTTAGCACAAGAGTGTAGTGGAGGTAAACTGTTACCCCTTTGTTGACTTGGATATGTTCCAACCAGGAAGGTTGCTATGGTCCATATGTCTCATAGCAACCTTCCTGATTGTAACATCGGTCGCATCAAATCAGTGTACGCCACAGGGATAGCGCACCAGGCCACCTGAGTTTTACATGATGTCTAAAGTGATAAAGGAAGACAGGAGAAAACTTTCATTAGCAAATTAAACAAGGCCACTATGATAGAATGTCTTCAATTAGCCATGGGGATGATCCCAGAGTATGTCGAGCCTGTATTTCTGTGTTGTGGAACAGATGTGTTGAGTCACAGACACCTGTTGGGCTAACGTCACATTTCCAAACCGGGGCAAGTTTAATATATGTTGTTTGTTGAAACGAAAAGTAGAACTTTATACGTAGAAATATACTCAAATAATGCCCACGACTATTCTCTTTACATCTTGTGTAGTTTGGTGTCTTTTATATCATACTTTTCGTTCCCAAAAACTGCCCGGTCGGGCCCTGGTTTCTAAATGTGACGTAGGCCTTAACAATGTTTTTTTGGGCACAGTACAGATTTACTTCCAAGTGACCATTTTTGTTGGAATCATTATACATT
This sequence comes from Branchiostoma floridae, assembly GCF_000003815.2. Taxonomy (NCBI): domain Eukaryota; kingdom Metazoa; phylum Chordata; class Leptocardii; order Amphioxiformes; family Branchiostomatidae; genus Branchiostoma; species Branchiostoma floridae. The sequence goes on along the minus strand of NC_049979.1, from coordinate 34,251,019 downwards.
AACTTAAATTCCAAGAGGAAACACCAATCGCCATGGAATAGTGTTTGGTTGGTAGACCAGTTCACACCATGGTTTGCACATTGGGCCTGTCTATTGAATACACCATGGCGGTATTTTTAAGTATTGTATTGTCTAAAACTCTTCATGGCCATATATCAAACCTGCCTACTTGTTTCAGTACATTACATGCTCACTGCTAAGGCCATGTTGATTTGATTATATGGATGACATCCTCTGGGAACTCCAAAATTGATGCGAGCGAGCGAATAAAAAAAAAGTTTGGCCCAAAAAAAAAAGTTGCCTTCAGATTGAAATCTAAGTGGTCAAGAAGGTTGGACATAGGACTAAAAGCACATAGTATGGTATAACAACAGTTAGGTGTAGGGACCAGCACATTGTACAGGTGCAAAACATTTTTTTCTTCTTGGACCGATCCAATAAAAACAGGCCTGAAAAAAAATCAGTGGAACGGGTTTTGCCAATTATAAAATGGACATGTCGGCAGGCATTTGGGGTCTTACCGGGCCAAGAAGACAACAACAGTGAAGTCAAGTAGAGTTTGTACCAAGTTCCTACAGTCAAAGGTACAGAGACAGCATTTATTACATGGAGATAGGATTTTAAAATGGGAGTCGGATAATCCACCAAACAGATTCCTTTGTAGCAAAATTGACCAATTACCATTGTTTTCAGTATTGCCAATTCTCAAGTTTCCACATACAATCAGGTTCAGGTCCGGATCTGGAAATGATCCTCTGGACCTGAACAGGACCTATACCTGAATTTTCTGTACTGGTACCTACCCCTACCGACAATATTTTTTTTTTTTAATTCTGTCCTTTCACATCTTATTCTTTGACTTTAGATTTATTTTGGCATTCTATGGCATTAGTTCTATGTTTTCTGATGCTTTTTCGTCAATCTACAGCATAACGGTTATATGTGCTCATTTTACAGCTGCTTTGCACAATTTACTGTGTGGTTAAAAACTTTTTTTTTTTGGAAACGGCCGAAAATTGGTGCGAGCGCGGATGTCATCCATATAATCAAATCAACATGGCCTAAGTATGATTCCAGAATTTGTTGAACTCATTGTGTCTTGATTTCATACAATATATTTTCACATAAAATTAGTGTACTATTGACTTAATTCCAATCACTCCTGTTTTTACTGATATAAAAATCTGTCTTTACTGTAAATAAAAGTGATACAAACTGTTTGTGTTTACCACAAGTGCCAATGAAGCTGTAATGTCACAAAGAACTCCGTGACACTTTTTGGCAGCCTATGACAGTAGATCACGATATTGAACATTTTGATAAACCTGTCGCTATTTTATTATATTCACAAGTTGAACATAAATGAACGTCGTACGAACACCAATATGTATTTGTGAATTGTATACCATTGTAGCTATCCTATAAACGATCGTGACGCATCACTGTTTAGAGTAATGCTGCTACTAGTGGTGTAGGCGCCACCTTGCTACCCTTTTGTTGACTTGGATATGTTCCAACCAGGAAGGTTGCTATGGTCGTGTTATGGTCCATAGCAACCTTCCTGGTTGTACTGATTTCATTAGCACAGTAAAACAGGTCACTTGATAGTGAGTTAATGATAATGATAACTTTTTCATAAGTTACTTCAGTTTGCCACAGGACTATCTACCGGACAGGTTCGATACTGTGTTTCTGTGCTGTGGAAGAGGCCTGTTGAATTACAGCCACCTGTTAACTATGTTATGCGCATAACAATACAACTAAACTTTACTTCAGTTCAAACGATTTTAATCGCTCAATTTCCAAGGAAACATAAATTATCAGTCCGTCAAGTAATAGTGATCGGATGGGGACACAAATGTTTGTCCAAAACACGACTCGCAAGAAATATCATGTTCAATGGTCCAATGAACGCGATACCTGCCTTAGAAGTTAGCTTTTCACAACTGATGAACTTAAATTGACCTCAGGACAATGTTCCACTGACTCAGTCATTATACCGCAGAAAGACCAAGCATACTGAGTTACAGATCTTCTCGGAACTAATGGCGAAATCACCTTTATTGACTTTGACCACATGTTCAACCGTTTCTTTTTTCAGTCAGATTGTTTTCACAAGTATTGATTTTCACGCTGAGAAGAGAGGTGGAAGTCACTCGAAACGTCCAAAAGTAGTCCGAATGTTATCTAGTTTTAGGGATTCAACTGTCCGTAAAACAACAAGTGCGGCGGGCCGATACCTCCGCTATGTGGGTCTATTTTCCTGACGCTACATATCTGGGAATAGTCTGGAAGAAACAAGAATGGGTCCCTTGATTTTTTAAATGAAAACATCACCATTGGCATTACCTAAATCCTGCCCTCACTGAGTACAGCTGCAGCGTTTCAAGATTTGACCGACTTGTGCAGAGACGCCGGTTGTAAATCAAATACTAACCTTTTGCCATGAATAAGGCTCGTCTGGAGATGACATAGACCCCTATTTAAAAGATTTAGTCCCACTGCCTCAGCATTTAACATCTGAGTCTCTAAGCGAAGCATCGGTATATATACCGTCTGTTTAACCCCTTTTCACTTTCCCAAGGACTGTCCCTTTCACCCTACTGTATGACACAGTGTACTAGATGTGCAAATCCAGAGAGACACTGGTAGAAGATGAAGGTACACAGTTGGTAAGTAATAGATCAGGAAGATTCTTTGAAAAATTAGCTTCAGTAACTTCTATTTCAGCCAGAAACTAAAATACGCGAGGCTCTATAAATCCATGAAATGCCGTCCTGACATGAGTGAGAACCCGTGACCGATGACAATGCTACTCTCCAAGCAGAGGTTGGTGGGAAAAATCGTGACCTATTCCTATCATATTTTTTTTTTCGACCGGCCTTCCCACCAACGTTGGTAGACAATGCGCCGTGGCAGACTTACTTTAGTCTCACCCACTGTCGGGGGAGGGATGGCGGCAAGAGGAAATGGCAACAGTGAGTTATGGGCTGGAACAGAACAAAGGTTTTGAGGGTCCTTATCAGGTGAAGAGGGGCTTAACAGTTTAGACAACACCCTGTGAGCGCGTCATACTTTTCAAGATGTTTGTCTATCAACATACACGAAACTCTGATGACTTTATACAAGTATATGGCGGTCACGCAAAGTCAACACTGACGTCAGCAAAAAATGTCAATGTTTCAAGGAGAGGTGATTTGTTTTCATCTGAATTGCTGTGTTTTCCATTTCAATGGTCAAACTACAAAGGTGTCGATTCTCAGACAGTCAAGGCGCCCTGTCCTGGGAGCACCTAGTTACAGTCTGTAATGGTTGATGAAACTTATATGTATGGAAGTTTTGTCGGGTTCCATATCGGCTCCAGTTGTCATTTTGACCTGCCCATCAGCATACATAATCACACGATTTTCACCAGTGATAAACTTCCTCCTAGACCCGTCAGACTTTTTAAATAGTCAAATGCTAATCAACAGAACAGGATCCCCGAATCTACCTAAACACCGTCTATGTAAGCTTCCGCCACAGCATGTCTTATGTTTCGTTTAACGAAACGCAGCTGTGTAAATTTACGAAGTAGAGCCCAGGCCAGACCAATGTGTGTTTCAAGAGCATTACTTACGGCTGACTAATTGTTAATAAGGAAATCATTCATTTCTCAATGCCAGGACAGTGGGTTTTGGTCTTAACATATCAAAGCTAATCAGTAGTTCACCAAGCAGTAGTGGTGACTCCGTTGCAGCCTTCGGAACGGGGCTGGTTTATTTGGGGGGAGGGCGGGTGGGGGGGGGGGGGGGGGCGTTGGTCCGCGAATTTCAAAGTTGGGTATGTTCTCTTGTGCCGGGAAAGGGAGTTTGTCGAGGAAGGGATTTTGCTGTGTGTGGAAGGGAGTTTGCCGTGATAGCGAGTTTCCCCCGTCTCCGAAGACTGCGCTTAGTCGGCGTCTTGGTAATTGGTAAAGGAAAATGGATCAGGAAATCCTTTCAAACAGAAAGAGACGGGGGAAACTCGTTATCACGGCAAACTCCCTTCCACAGCAAACTCCCTTCCACAGCAAACTCCCGATCCCGGCACAAGAGAACATATATATATAGCCAAAGTTGAAAATCGCGGAACAACAGGGCCGATGTTTTGTTTGACTCCATTACATACTTCAGAACAAAAGACGCTGCAATTCTAACAGTCACCTGAAACCTACCTGACGTTTTGTCACATGTCGTGAACTTGAGGCGGATTAGATTAAGTTACCTGCCTTTGTTTACAGTCTAAAGTGAGAAGGCACGAAACCAACCCTGACAGCTTTTTGAAATTCCATCTGTGTCGCTTGTGTAAAGTTCAGTCTTAAGCTTTACTCACAACACTGCCAACGTATGCAGGTGAGTATCCGCTGAAAGGCGTCTTCGAGTATGGCAAACTCATAGCCCCCACATATAGTGACTCTCAGGGACAGGCATAAGTGCAAAACTAGCATTAACAACCACCTCAGTGACATCATGTCGTCAGGATAGAAAAAAAAACTGATATCACAGGTCTCGGTTTCAATGCCGTCCTAGAACAAAATAATCACACACAAGCAGATAATGACTTTGAACCTTTTAGCGAGGTAATCTTCTTACCATTTTGTTGACTTGGATATGTTCCAACCAGGAAGGTTGCTATGGTCCACATGGTCCATAGCAACCTTCCTGATTGTACCAACGGTCACACCCAAAACAGTGTACATCACAGGGATATATAACACGCCGGGCCACCTGATTTTACATGGTGTCTAAAGCGATAAAGGAAAACAGTCGAAGACTTTCATTAAAACATTAAAACAGGTCACTAAATAGTAAATAAATGACGATATAAGCAGTGTTTCATAAGTACTTCAGTTTACTACAGAACGAATGTTTCGACACTGTTTCTGTGTTGTGGAAGAGGCATGTTGAATTAAGGCCGTCTGTTAACGGTGTTTTGTGCATAACAGCCCAAGTAAGGTTTACTTGAGTTCGAATAATTTAAGTAGCTCAAAAAACATTTTAATCATCAGTCCGTCAAGGAATGGTGGTTGATTGGGACCTAGTCAAATATTTGCCCAAAACACAGTTGTCGTGTTCAATGGTCCAATGAACACGATACCTGCCTTAGAAGTTAGCCTCTCACAATTGATTACCTTGCACTGACCTCCAGTGATTCAGTCATCAACGCAGAAAGACCGAGTCATACTGAGTTACAGATTTTCTCGGAACCAATAGCGAAAACACCTTTTTTTTCTACATCACTTCATCGGACTGTCACAAAGTAGGTTGCACACAGCGTACTATATGGGGGACTAAATGGCGAAATAAAAAAGAAATAGGCAAATACGGCGAAGTACATGCAAAATACACATCAATAGGGGTGGATACCGGTACAGAAAGTTCAGGTCAAGGTACGGTACAGGTCCAGAGGATCAGTTCCAGGTCTGAACCTGGACCAAATGTGAATAGGATCGGAGATACTCAAAACAATGTCCATTTCGTTACAAAGGAATCTGTTTGGTGGAGTATCGTATCTTCATGTAAACAACGCTAACTGCCTCTGTTAGTTTAGACCAAGTTTGACTGTACAACGTTGGTAAAAATGACTATTAACTCCCCTATACTTCGTTTTTGTTATTTTCTTGGCCTAATAAGCCTCAAAACGCGTGAACCCCTGCCGCCGTAGTGCCGGTATAATCTGTTCATTTTCTAATCGGTCTAACATCCGGTCTACTGATTTTTTTCAGGTCCGGTTTTTCTGGACCGGTCCAATAAGAAAAACCGGTTTTGTACCGGTACCCACCCCTACACATCAAAGTGGCGTCACCTTCAGGAACAGAGTAAGATTTGGTGTATTAACGCTCATCCATACAATATCTTGACATTGCATCATGAAAATACTCCTATGAAATGATTTATCAGTAGTTAATGAGGGTCAGACATCCAGGTAAACAATATCTAAAGACTATTTAATCTCTACCACTGGATAAAATTCGGAGCCACGATTTACTTCCGGACAACACCCTGTGAGCACAAAGTATACACCTCATGTCATGTTATGACTGTAGATATTGGCGCTTACGCATTATACTGTGCACCGGGAGATAGGCCAGGTTTGTGTATATTTCGCATGTAATTCCTTTGTATTTCACAAGTTAGTAGACAAAGACGTTATAATACTGGCAGCCACCTGAAACCTGGCATTTCGCCAGCCATACCTCATGCCGTGCAGGACACATGGCGAAGCGGATTGAGTTACATGCCTCTGTTTATACAGCCACGAACTAGACTTTATAGTCATTGCTGAACTTGGACATGCTCCAACCAGGAAGGTTGCTATGGCCGTACCAAAACAGGCCGCAGGGATAACACGCCAGGCCACCTGAGTTTTATATGCTGTCCTGCCTTGCCTGTCCTAACCACTAAAGGAAAACATGAGAACACTTTTATTATTAGTGCTGTAAACCAGGGCATTATAATAGGCTGTGTTTGATATTGAAGTCGTTGATTCATTTAACCATAGAGACGATCCCCAGATGGCGTAGTGATATTGTCGACACCATGGTTCTGTGATGTGGAAGAGACATCTTGAATCACAGACACCTGTTGATAGTGTTTTGCTCACAAACGGTACAGACGTCCTCTCCAAGCAGACGTTGATAGAGAAAATCGTGACTTTTTCCGTACATACCAGCCTGTAAGGATAGCTGACAGAAAAAGACGACATACAAGGAAAAGAGCACAATTTCCCCCCCCCCCCATCAAGCTCTGCTTGGAGAGTAGACTTACGTATTTTTTTCAGTTCAAATGATTATACATTAGCTCAATTTCCAAAAGGAAACACTAATTATCAGTCCGTTATGGATAGTGGTTGGTGAACACGTTTAAAGAATTGTTTGCAAATATTGTATTTGTCTAAAACTGATCACGGTAATATGTTACTTGTATACTTGTTACAGTACATCCAACGCTCTCTGTCATGATTCATATGACTAGCTATATTTATGGCGGCAAAAGTCACGCATGCGCTCTAATGATATTGTCCCTAGCACACGAAAACAAGGTTTGTTTTCACTTCCTTTTCGTACGTTGGCCGGGCGTGTTATCTGGAGACGCTGTTTTCAATATTAGCGCGTAAGTAGCACAACATGGCCTACGACTGCGTAGACAAGGTAATAAGTCGTGTGTTTGCCGCGTATGGAGGGTTCCTGGCACGGCACCCCATCCCCTTCCTGGTTCTGCCGGTCATGTTGGCAGGTGGGCTGGGAGCGGGCATGTATTTCATGGCGTCTGATTCGTCTGTGGAGGGACTGTACACACCTGATAATGGCCGCGGGAAGACAGAGCGCGCTGTGGTCCAGCAGCACTTCCCTCTCAACGACTCTGACGCTTTTCAGACCTCAAGACTTGTGTCGTTCGGTAGATCTGCCAGTGTCATTGTGACTAGTAAAGGAAACGGCGACGTTCTGAGTACGTCTGTTTTGCAAGAGGTTCTGTCACTCTACAACAATATATCCGCGCTAGAAGCACAGGTGTCAGAAACAAACTACACATTTGCAGACTTGTGTGCCGAATGGCAGTCCCAGTGTGTAGTCGGCGGATACCACCTGCTAAACTTTACATTGGAGAAAAATGAAAACACCACTATCGGTTACCCCTGGACAGATCTACCTGACGGGGCTCGACTCTTCAGTGGAGCCGCCTTGGGTGGGATAACTCTCAAGTCAGAGACGGAAGAAGAAGTCAGCACCGCTGCCGCCTTCAAACTGTCCTTCTACCTGCGCAGCGACAATTCTGAAGATGATAAACTGAGCGAAGGATGGGAAAAGGTGTTTCTGTCCTACATGGACAATTTTGAATCGGACATTATCGAAGTTTCTCGAACCTCGTCCCAGTCTCTCGAGGAGGAACTGTCCGCCCTGACGGCCCGCATCATCCCGCGGTTTTCCATCACCTTCACGGTCCTCATCACCTTCTCCATCCTCTCCTGTATGATGCTGGACGTGGTCCGCACCAAGCCGTGGCTGGGCATGCTGGGCGTCCTGTCCGCAGGCATGGCGGTGGTGTCCTCCATGGGACTGTGTCTGTACTGTGGGGTCAGGTTCACCAGCGTGGTCGCCTCCATGCCGTTTCTCATCGTAGGTAAGTCATGCTCCCATTCTGTTTATTTAATAACTTCGCCAAGAACGCTATGTTTTGGTAGAGTTTGTATGTGCGCATGTTTTATCTTATTGAAGTCATGTGTATAAGTACAGCGACAAAGTGGCGACGCACTCAAGTTGTACCAAACACAAGAAATGTTTAGTGCTAAGAGAAGTGAAACAATGAACAGAAAGATTGGTTTTACAAGCGCAGGTCCAGCCCAAACTAGTGCCGAAGTCGTTAATTGGGCACATGATTCTACTTCATAACCTACACGTATCACAATATGATGACTCTATTTTGTATTATCTTCATTGCTGATATTTGTACCTCTTTCCTTGTGGTCTGTAGATATGAAATTAAGCTACGTGTCTACAGTCTGTCCGCCAGTATTTTTCATACGGAGAATTCGGTCAGTTCAAAATGTAGAGAGTTTTCCCTATATGAACAAATTAGACAAGAAATATGCTTGCAGTGTATGGTAGGAAGTGTCTCCTGGATTGTGTATATGTACATGTTGGGATTGCATTCGTCATTTCGGATTGTGAGTTAAAGCGGTACTTAACTTCAGAAGTGGGTGTTATTTTCCAATAGATTAGGTATCAACAAGGACATTATATACGTTCTAAATGTATATAATGTCCTTGGTATCAATGAATTCATAATCAGCAACCTTTTGCAGATATCACTTGTGTTGAATTACGCGAGGGTGTTTTAGGATAACTTACTAAACCCATGCAGATCCTGCAAATGCATTTCCTATATGTACCATAGACACTTCCTTTATCGTGAATATTTTCGGCATAAATGAGGGGCGATGTGCACAACGGCCAATTGTTCACAAATATCAAACAACACAAAAACAAGACGCGTTTTTAAACATCACCCCTCATATTGGTTTTGCAACCGAACATTTGTCAGGCCATGTCAGACACATTGTATTCAGCCATATGCTGAGCTTACTTACTTTAAAAGAGTACTTGGGGAGTTTAGCACAATACGGAATGCTTTTTGATGTACGCGAACTAGTGGGTACTTTGTCGTATAAATTGAAGAAGCATGCATGTTTTACTTCCAAAAATTAATACGACGTATCTATCGGAAAATAACACCTTCTTGTGGTCAAATTTAAAGCCGACGCAGTCATTACAAACCTGTTCGTAGAAGAACCAAACACACTTATCGAAAAGCGCAGGGGCACCCGATGTACTTAGCCCAAACGTGAGCCGTAGCGAAGCCGCATTGCAATACTACTACTCCTAGCTACTTGGAAAAGCATCACACTTCACCTGAATTGAAAATGGCTGCTTTACTTGTCACATTCTGTTCGTGTGCTGTTTTTTCCTCACCAGCTTGCCTTAACAACTGTGTATTTGCCCATGCAGGTATTGGAGTGGACGACATGTTCATCATGCTGGCGGCCTGGAGGAAGACCCATCCCGGAGGCAGCGTGGAGGAGAGGATGCGGGAGACGTACGCGGAGGCTGCGGTCTCCATCACCATAACAACCATCACGGACGGACTGGCCTTCGGGATCGGCGCCATTACGGTGTTCCCAGCCATCCGCATCTTCTGCATCTACACCGGGGTAGCTGTGCTTTTTGATTACTTATTCCAAATTACCTTTTTCGGAGCCTGCATGGTGTACGTAGGTCGCCGTGAAAAAGGCAACCGCCACGCAGCTACCTGCATGCGGGCGGCGACTCCTCTCGAGGCCAGGGATAGGTCGGGTTGTTATCGCCTGTTCTGCACGGGGAACACCATGGCGGGAGTGAACGATAAGGGGGAGTTCTCGGGTAGTGACCATGCTATCATGACCTTCTTCAAAGATTATTTTGGGCCTTTCATTACCAAAACATGGGTGAAGGTTGTAGTGATGGTAGTGTTTGCTGGGTACCTAGGTTGTGCCATGTGGGGATGTCTGCAGCTGAGGGAAGGCATTCGCCTCAGTAACCTTGCTGCCGATGACTCCTATGTAGTGAGTTACAACAACAAAGATGATCAGTATTTCACGTCCTATGGTGCCAAAATTTCTGTCAGCTTTACCGATGAGCTAGAATATTGGAACACAACCGTCCAAGATCAAATTGAAAATATCCTTAGTCAGTTTGAGGAAACGGAGTTTAGCTCGGGGAAAAATGAGTCAGAATCGTGGTTGCGTGATTACCTAGATTTTGTCGATCAGTTCTCAGGCGTCATTCCGGGTCTGGACGCCTCGAGCAAAGCGTCATTCATAACAAATCTCAGAGATCATTTTCTCTCAAACGCTCTTTTCAAACGGTACGAACTCGACATCGAGTTCAACCACAACCAAACCGAAATTCTCGCTTCCCGTTTCCTGGTCCAAACGAAAGAAATAACCAGTTCTGTCCGTGAGAAGGAAATGGTGATCAAAATGAGAGAACTCGCTTATCAGAGTCCTTTCAACACCACGGTTTACCACCCTAGCTTTATCTTCTATGATCAGTACATCGCCATCCTTCCCAACACCCTGCAGAACCTGGGTATCGCCACAGCCACCATGTTCGTGGTAGCCCTTGTCCTTGTGCCCCACCCCGTCTGCTCCATCTGGGTGACCCTGTCCATCGCGTCCATCTGCACGGGGGTGGTGGGGTACATGACCTTCTGGGACGTCAATCTAGACGCCATTTCCATGATCAACATCATCATGTGTATCGGCTTTTCTGTCGACTTTTCGGCCCACATCACGTACGCCTTCGTGTCCTGTAAAGAGGACAGTAGCAATGCTAGAGCAGTGTTTGCCCTGTACACGTTAGGCATGCCCATCCTACAAGGTTCCCTCTCCACCATACTAGGTGTAGCAGCCTTGTCCACCGCCCCGTCTTACATCTTTCGCACCTTTTTCAAAACGATGTTCCTGGTGATTCTGTTGGGGGCGCTGCATGGGCTAGTTGTTCTGCCCGTGCTGCTGACCTTCCTCGGACCGGGTGTGTGTAGAGAACACCAGGTTATACGGGAATCACAGAGTGGTCCAGTAGGAAATGATCTGATTGACGACAACATGCGAGCTTGGCTAGACAGTTTGAATTCACCCCAGAAAAATATCAGAAAATCGGAGCACCCTTCAAGTGATCGGTACATGGACAATAGTGACTTGCCCTCATCGTCTCAACAAACATACACCAACCCTTCATTTCAACCTGATTACAAGTAAAGTTCTCACATGTCGAAATTTGAGTAGATGTACGTTAGACATTGGTGGCATGGAAGACTAATAACGTAACAAACGGTCTTGGCAAATTTACATCCGAGTGTGTAGTAATGGGGACACCACCGTGTTGTTTTCCGGGAGATTTTTATAGTGGGATGAAAATCTAAATACTTTTAATTTTGTCCTAGTGGAAAGCATACTCTTTCTGTCATCCCCCTGATGATAGGAAACTCTCCAAGCCAAGCCAAGCAGAGGTTGGTGGGAAAAATTCCGTTCTGTGCGGCTGTTTGGAGATTACATATGAGTTAGATGACCCGGTCGGGAAGTTTGAGAAACAGAAATTAAAATGTAGACGTAGAAATATATACAGATCATTCCCATTAAACTTATTTTGATATTTTGAGTATTATGACGTTTTTCATGTCGTTCGTTTTGCTCCCGATAGCTGTCCGACCGGGTCCCGGTTGGAAATGTGACCTAAGCCTTACTGTGTTCTGCAAGTAGATACATGTTGAATGTTGTACACAGAAAACGACACAGCAATTAACATGTAACTGTTTTAAGTACCAGGTTTTATGTAAATATGTCTATCAGTTGAGTTATTATATATGATGGGGGCAAGTGAGATGAAAAAAGGACACGCCGCATGGCAAAGGGGTCTTCGCAAATATCATCAACTTGTAGATTAACAGTACGTGCATGTATCTAGCCTTGTGGACCTGATTGCGAAACTCCCAAGCTTTTTTATATGTGTGAGCAGGTCTTTTCAAAATATGTAACGTTATCTCTACCAAATGTCATGTTTTATGTTTCCAATGTCGTGGCACGAAAGATGTTCTGCAATTTTCATTTTTCAGTATCTTTTGTGAAAATATTTATATATTACATGAGGTGTTGTTTATATACAATGCTGTTATTTTAGTATATACGTGTACGCTATGCGTCAGGAGCTGAATATCCAAGGTGTGTACACAAAAGCCTTTTGTGGCTTTGAACAGTGATGTCCCCTCAGTATAGTTTGTTCAGAATAATGTGAGGAGATGAATTGATTCCGTGGTACATGGCTGACATGCACTATTTTATTTACTGACAGCTATAACATGTTCATTATCCCAATACAAGACGAACAGCATTTTGTAGACGAACGTAGATTACTAGTAATACTAGTATACAACAAAGAGAGAGCTGCATGAACTTTTCATTCATTATCTAGTTTCATATTTATCAGTACTGAAAGATATGACAGCAGCGGTGAAACAAGCAAGCATCTGACTTATGATTTTACGATTTTAAACACCTGTTTCACCAGTTGGGTGATTTGCACGGATGCTTATTTGTGCTGTACATATGGCTGGTCAGAATAAACCACTATAATACGTGATTGACAAGCGTTCGTTTGTTTCTTTGACTTTTTCATCCGTTTCTATGTATAGAATGTCTGATATCGTGTTACCCTCATGTTCCGCCTGATCACGTAGCAGTATCATAGTGCGGTATAAGAGCATCTAACTCCAATAAATCCATGTTTGTAACCGGATCTGGTCATCATACGGTAGGCACCAAAGGTATCTCTGTGGTCGGTAAGGAAGATGTGTAATTCAAGCACCATAACAGTCCCGACTGATGCTAGCATTCTTACATGTATCTAGCTAGGATGAAGTTATCAAGGAAAAAAACACATGAGGTACAGCAGACGGTAAACAAGTTGTTTACCATGTCTTGGCACTGAAACTGTAAAATGTATAAAATATGTATAACAAGCACCATAACAGACCCGTATGACCATTACAAACGTGAGCATTGTAAACATGCATGCAGGAAAGTTGTCATTGACTGAACACCTGCACAGTAGACGTTAAACATAACTTAACCTGAGAAAGGAAGATGTGCACCAAGCACTACAACAACACCATCTGGCCGACTGACGTGAGCATGATTCGTTACATGTATCCAGGAAGGTTACCAAGGACGGAATACCTGCTAGGCAGGTGGGAGACATGTATTACACATGTGTTTCCCCATGACCAGGTGACAGGAAGATGTATGGGAGATGTATAGCAAAATACCGTATACGCCAGGCGGCCCGTATGGCCGCCTGGCGTAAGCATCATTTACATGTATCCAGGAAGGTTACCAAGGAAGGAATACCTGGCGGGTGGTAAACATAAGAAGTGGTATTCAAGAAGGTTCTCAAGGAAGAAACTGCTCACCTTGAACACAGATTTGCTGACTATGGATATAGAATACTCGTAGTTTACAGCAGAGGAGCATGACTCTGGAGGAAACACCTGCCTGGCAGACCGAAGCTTGCTTGTAAATTAGCCACACAGACTTGATTTTATCGATGACACATGCCAGCCCGCACAACGATTATCGCCAGTTTTCAAAAATACAAAAGGACGCTATAAGCTAGCTCATTACACCATCTTCTGAATCTTGACAACGTACCGAGGTTGAATAACACCCTAAAGAACCAACATAGAAGTTGATAGTTTGTTTCGCCGTCGACGTCTTTTGTAACAAATTTGTCAATGCAACCTACGTACTCGAGTACTCTCGAAGTAGATGTTGGTGTGGAATATGGCACTAAGTAATGCTTTCTTAGTAGTAACTGAACCGTTGTCCACATGTATATCCTAACCTACTAATCACGTACAAGAAGTGAATATACATGGATACACAATGCTAGTAGCGCTTCGCGGGCGGCCAATGCGTTACATATGATGTCTAAACGTGTTTGAGAAAACAGTCGGTCATTATTATTAAATTTTGACTGGTGTCGAGGCGTTGATTTGCAGTACAGCTATCGGTCGCTTCTCGTGGATGCAACGGCCGTCAACTCGAGAGAAAGGCTCACAAAGAGGTTTGAATTTTGGAGGCCGCGTTATGTTACTTTATCATGTGTCAAAATATTGTCATTCTTCAATTGAATGTCCACAAAGACTTCATGTAGTAGCAATTAGAGAACTTCATATCCAATTAAATGTGCTCTTTAATTGTGGACAATCAATTCAAGAATGACGATATTTTGAAACACGTCACTTTCGAAACAATGTGATATTAGGGCATAAACGTGCTCGTCATTTTACCAATAGAAGTGGCCTATTGTATATATATATGCCGTGAACTGTCACGTTCGGGCAAGGGCCACAACGTCCAAATTTCAATTCTATTGATGAAACTTTCCTTTCGAAGTGATGTCCGGTGACATCTACGCTGGCCGCTAGAGGCCGCTGCTAAGTAGATAAACTTATGTGAACATAGTATGAGCTATTCCATTGCCTCCTAGTACATGTAGTAGGTTACTGTGCTTCTGCAGGGTTGTTTTAAATTTCATATGTATTTCGCAGTGATTATGTAAATGAGGTCCTCATTTACGTAAATTGTCTCAGTTGATCTTTTCTACCCAACAGCACAAATTGTTCAAAGTATGAAAGTCTTATCTTAGCAAAGAAGGCTATTGTAACATTTCCTCATACCTTATGCACGTGTGATCCTGAACTATGTCTGATGATGCTTACCTTAACCCAGCTTCGTGATGCCGCAAGTATGAAATTTCCACCATTTACCACTATGGAATTATAGTATTTTCATTAAATCATGTAAATTAGGTCTTCATTAGCATGATTGATATCTACTGACATTCCTCTCTTTCTCATTTATATATGTGAGACGTTTGAGAGTGGATTTATAAACTTTCCTCATTGATTATGTAAATTAGATCTTGATTGCATAATTAGTGTTTTATAATGTATTTCATCCCTGAGGCTATCTACATACAAAAAATCGTGACGATCCATCAACACCTTAGTCAGTTATTCTCGTCCAAACTTTGAACAAAAATCTGTGCATGCAGTTCCC